>NC_081570.1:97916583-97981560 GCF_022355385.1 Mustela nigripes
AGAAAAGAAAGTCCACACCCATCCTGTGTACCCTGGCCACATCTCCAGGCTCATTGTCATTACACCGAGATGGGAAGAGCTTTCTGAACCCTCTAAACCAGGGCCACAATTCTAATTTTTTGACCCCATTTTAGGAGATTTCACACTCTAATATTCTTCCAACACCCCACTGTTTTCAACCTTTTTGTATGATTTGCACTTCCAAAGTAATAATGTTGGAAATAATGATAATCATCATCACCATGTAATAAACCATTTTAAGAAGCCCAGACACAGTGTTAAATACTTTACATGGATTATCTCTTTTGGACCTTAAGATGGCTTGCTACATTCTTGCTTGTTAAAGTTGTGGCTAGGAGAAGGCACTTCGGAATCAAGCTATGTGTTTCCAATTCCAGCCCTAAGACCTTAGAGGAGTTACAAAGCCTCTTACAAAGCCTCTCTTAGCCTTTCTTTCCTAGACCATAAATCAGGGATAATAGCCTCTACTTTGAAGGACTGCCATTAAATGAAATGGTGGGTGTGATTCCCCTAGCAGAGCGCCCTAGTACACAGTAGGTGTTCAATAAATGGTAACTGACCCAGATCTCCCCCAGGGGTATCCCTACCTGTGTGACCCACAGACCCACCAGAATCAGCAATCTCTTGGTCTGGGGACCACTGTGGCCCTCAGTCTTCTCCCCTGACCTCCCACCAACTGTCCTCTAATTTCCAGGCCTGAGTTGTAATACTTTGAGTTCCTCCAACTTCAGAACAAGTGTCTTCCCTACCTATAAAGATAGAAAAACAACCCTTGCCCCTCTGTTCTGCTTCCCTTTCAATTCGCTTGCCGATATGATAATCCGGCCAAGACCAAAGCCCTTGGCCAAACTCCCAGAATATGACCCTCTTCTTCTGTGGTCTGAAATTACACAAAGTCCTTATGAAATTCCTTTCAAAATAAAATACTTGATTTCATTGGCTACCTCCTTTATTCTTAACGGAATGGAATTATTTCTGTCCGTTCTTGGTTTGGAAAGAGCTAGCTCATCCTGGGCAGGGCCCTGTTCCAACCTGGATGCTGCCAGCCCTGGGAGGCCTCGGGATTATGAACCATTTGAGCACCAAGATGCCTAGAAGCTGAAGCTATGGATACACTGTGCATTTTCAAATGTATGTGCATGCTGTTGTGACTAATACAATGCAGTGTACTTTATTAAGTGTTATTGAATTCCTCGTAGACTTTGATCATTACTGCATATGCATTCCGTAATCAGTAGATACTAACAGCATAACTTTGATCAGGTAAGAACGTTCAACATATTTGACATTAAAAATGGAGTCTTTTTACTTTAGAAACCTGGGAACTCCTAGTGTCATGGAAAGAGGAATCAGGCACGGTGGGAGAGTGTGATCTTGCTGCACAAATCACCTTCCCTCCCTGGACCCCAGCATCCTCCTCTGTAATCCAGCGGGGGTTTGGAAGAGACAGCTCTAAGCCCCAGCACTAAAATTTTATGAGTTTAAAATCATTCTTCTCTAGCTACGTGAAGATGAATATTTATAGGAACGGCTGATACTTTTAAAGGAAGGAAACTATATAGATGTGCTCTACATAGATGTAAAACAAAGGGCAGGTTCGGGTCTATCATACTTTATTTTTGCTACTTGTACCTCGCCTCTGAGATCTTCATTTTCCCCATCATCACTGGCTATTCTGAGAGAGTCCCTTCCATCATCTTCAGCCTCCCCTAGCTGTCTTTCATGATTTATTAATATGGTATTTTCCCAGTGATTGTAAGGTGGTTTTATTGCCTCTCTCCATTATTTATCCATTTCGCTTGCTTGGTTTTATTTCTGTGTTCCATGCCCTCCAAGACCTGGCCTTGAACAGATTGCTTTCTATCACCAGAGTCTTCACACTCTGTTCTGAGTCAATGTCCTCTGTCACCCTCATACCATCTTAAATTCATCAGTGGAAGTTGTAATTACAAACACTCCAACTGTTGCTTAAGTATTTGCCCATTTCTTACAACAACTTATTTCAAAAGAATGAGGTTCTCCCAGCTGAGTAATGTGTTCAGGGCCGTACCTGCCTTTGTGTGGGGCTCAGAGAAGAGGGAGTCTTTCTCACCTCTGCATCTCTACCCTCCCACTCCTTACCCACCCCATCCACCTCGGCATTGACCAATCTGAATGCCTTTTTATGTCTGGACAACCAATCAGAAGACGCTCGCATTTCAAGCATTGGCTAAGCTTCTGGTGGGGATTGGCGTGTGAGGGGGTTGGGGTGGTCAGGAAAGCCCTCTCATAAGAGAGAACACTCAAGACCTCAGCTCAGGAAAGGGAATCGGTGCGTGGGGAAGACCTGCATACTGTCAATTTTATCTTCTTCTTTGTGAAAGTAGAGAGAGAAAGCTTAAGCCCTCCAAGGTGATAGAGCACTTAAAATTCATCTCTGTGGAAAAGATTATTGCTGTCCTCACCAGGAAGAACATGGCTACCCATTTAATACTCCAGCTCAGTCACAGACCCAAACTGTTTCTCATGGATTCCTTTAGAACAGCTAAGGCAGGCCGGAATTTTCCATTAGACTGTGTTAAATACTAAGGGATAATAGAAAGGAAATCCACAAAGAAAATATCAGAAATTTTTTTTCAAAATCGAGAGTGGGGGAAAAAAAAAAAGCCATGGTTATCCTATTGTTGCTGTTCTAAAGAGCTCAGCCCATTCCCGTTTGTCTCTGAAGCTGTTACTCTCCAACCCCCAGAGAGGACCAAGTCTAAAAGCCCTTTGTGCGAATGTCTTGCTTCCCACCTTCCACACTGCCTCACCTCTTCTAGACAAGGCAGCCTCAGGAAGGTAGCAGCGTCTTAACCTGCTGGCTCACAAGCATCACTCCTTCAGCACATACTTCTGCCCCCTCATTGCTGCGCTGGCACAGAGGTGTAAGAGCGGCGTGACACCACTGCTACCCTCCAGGTTCGCCGGTGGGGGAGGCACACCAGCGCACCACCTTTCCCACTGCAGGACTGTAGTCATGTAGCCCTGAGAAGTGTCATCTACGTCAGACTCAGAGGTCCAGGAAGAATTTCTGGAGTCCCTTGGTCTTGAGACAAGATGGGAAAGATGAGTATGATTCGTTGGATTTTACAAAGAGAGAGGAAGAAAGTCGTGACAGCAACAAGGACGGCAGATACAAAAGCAAGGGGGTGTCCAAGAGCATTACTCTCCAGGGAGCCAAGTGCCTGTGCTTGGTTGGAGCAAAGGGCATAAGGAAGAATCTCAGGAAAAGAGGCTGGAAATGGGGGTCAGAGTGGGATCAGGAAAGGATTTGTGTACTAAGTGAAAGAGGGTAAACCTTAATCCTGTCAGGTCCAGGGAGCCACTGTAGAATTTTAAGGAGGAGATTGACATGGTCAGATTTGTGATTTCAAAATTCTAGTAGTTGTGTTCCGAAAAAAAGGGGGGGGGGCGTGGGAAGGACAGGATTCAGTGTAGAGCCTGTAACAATAATCCAGGTGAGGAATGAGGGGTAAGCTAAGATGGATACTGTAGAGATCTGTGACTATTTAAATATGGGAGTGGGAGGGGAAAGAAGGAAGGGTTTAGAACACCTCCTAGCTCTGTGGCTGAAATGATCAGCTAAATAATAACAATCAACTTCACCGAGTACCTACTACACCATTTTAAATATTTTGCATTCTCGCATTCTTTCATTCTACACTTTTTATCAAAAGCCTACAATGGGCTAGCCAGGTTTTTGAATTGTAACTGGGGTTCCAGCAGTGGATGGGGGAAAAGGACAAAAATTTCTGCCCATCTGCAGTATGTAGGAGGACGGCAAGTAACAGGAAAGAAACGTGAAGCTGGGAAAGGTGAAGGGAACATCAGGAGTGGAGAGTTTGGAGCTTTCGATGTGACGAGGGAATGCCTCACTGGGAAAGTGACTGAGAAGCGAGGCATGTGGCCACCTGGAGGACAAGCATTCTGAGCAGAGGCCCTGAGGTGGAGGAAACACAACATGTTCATCACCCCTGAAACAACGCAGCTGAGTGCAGCGTGGCTGAGTGCAGTGTTGGGGAGCGTGTAGAAAAAGATATGTCAGAGAGGTGGAGGGGGGTGAAGATCATCTGGGGTCATGTAGGCCCTCATACTGACCCTAGCTTTTACCCTAAAGGAAATGGGAAACCACTGCCAGCCTTTAAGCAAAGTAATAATGGGACCTGACTTTGCATTTTAATGGGATCCCTGTGGCGCCATATTGAAGATAGACTGAAGGGGAGCAGAGCTGGAAGCACAAAACCAGACAGGAGGTGATTCCAACAACACAGGTGACAGACGAGGAAGTCTTAGACCAGGATGATGGCAGTGGACACTGCAAGAGGTTGTCAATTCTGGATGTATTTTTGAAGGGTTGGCTCATGTTTTAAATGTGGGTGTCAGAGGAAGAGAAGAGATAAGGATGATACCAGGAATTTTCGCCATAGAGGAGCAGGTTGGGGGAGGGAAACTGGAAGGGCTCATTTGCGCCAAGTTAATGTTGAGACGCCTGTTAGGCACCCAAGCCAAAGCTTAAAAGAAGCAATGAATATATGAGTCTGGCGTTCAGGAGGGAGGCCTGAACTGAAGCTATAAATTTGCATCATCATCATGGAGATGACACTTAAAGCCGTGAGCTTGGGTGAGCTCATCAGTAACTGTAGATAGGACAGAGAAAGGATCTATGGTAGAAGTGGGTCCTAAGAGAAGTCAACAGTCCCTTGCAAGTCCTCACATTGGGAGAGACAAGGGGAGGCTAACCTCCTCTGAGTGGGGAGAAAGGAGTGCTTCTGCTGATGGAAGAGGCTTGGGAGAATTTGGAGTTGGAACTCTACACCAGAAATTGCCCATATGTCCTCATTCCAGTGTTGAGGATCCTTGTTCTTCCCAGTCATGCCCTAACTTTAGCATAAAACTCTGTAAAAGTTGTGATTTTTTTTTTTTGGTAACCCACATACTGTAAAATCCATCCATTTAAAATATATGATTCAATGGGTTTTAGTACATTTACAGATGTAAATTCTGTTTGCATTGTAATTAAGCCATCTGCAAGATTAGACTTTGGGTTTGGATTCCAGAAATCTTGGCTCTACACCTACAGAAGATAAGGGTTTCTTTCAGGGAGGTCATAGAAGCTTTCTAGTTTATCACTTGGACCTTGATCTGGCCATGTAGAACATTGGGCTCACCACTTTTTTTTTTAATTGAAGCTCTCCAGAATACTCAGAAGCGGTCAAGTCCTATGTGATTTTTATGTGTACTGAAATCTTACATGGCAGTAGCCACTTGGTACTCTATGCCTTACTTTCTCTAAAAGTATGATTGCAGATGACTTACTATAGATGGTCACTTAAGTAAGTTTGCCACTATACTTATATACCATAGACTACCATTAGCAACAGTCTTTAATACTTTAAAATCTAGTCCAAAAAATGAGCCAATTCCATATTCCCATCATTAAGGTTCTGTTCCCCATGGAACCACTTTTGTTAACAAAACTGTATCAGTCATGGGACACCTGGGTGGCCCAGTGGGTTAAGCCTCTGCCTTCAGCTCAGGTCATGATCCCAGGATCCTGGGATCGAGCCCCACATTGGGCTGTCTGCTCAGTAGGGAGCCTGCTTCCGCACCCGCCCCCCGCCTGCCTCTCTGCCTACTTGTGATCTCTGTCTGTCAAATAAATAAATAAAATCTTTTAAAAAAAACTTATCAGTCAGAGTTTCACCATGCGAGTACTTACTGTAGATGTTATGGGATGAGGGACTTACAATAGAAATAAGACCTTTCACAACTGTGGGAGGAGCTGGGGAAGTAAAGGTCTAGAAGTGGTATTGGACGATCAAAGGAGCAGTCCCTCAACCAGTCTGTGAAGCCAGACACATCCATCCACCTATGAAGGGAGAGACTAGTGGATAGGTCTATAGGAAGCTTTGGCCTTGGTGTAGCTAGTTCTTCTAGGTCTAGTCAAAAGTCGGATGGTGGGGCTAGAGCCATCATTGGTCAGTAGCGTTGGCAGGATGGGGAGAAGAGCTGGACCTCGAGAGGAGGAGCGCAAGGGCAAGCAAGAAACCACTGGGCTCCTATGCACCTGTACTGACTCTTCCAGACTACAGTGATCTCTGCAGTAAGAGCCGCTTGTGCCTTTTTACCTTGATAAACAGCTGAATTGTTTCGAGTTTTTAGCTATTATGAATAGCGCTGTTATGAACAATCGTGTATGTATCTTAGGCTGAATACATGTTTTTGTTTTTCTTGGGCAGAATCCCAAAAGCATAATTTCTGGATTTTATGGTGAGTTTGTGTTTAGCTTTTTTTTTTTAATTGAAGATTTTATTTATTTATTTGATAGACAGAGATCACAAGTAGGCAGAGAGGCAGGCAGAGAGAGAGGAGGAAGCAGGCTCTCCAAGGAGAGAGCCCGATGCGGGGCTCGATCCCAGGACCCTGGGATCATGACCTGAGCTGAAGTCAGAGGCTTTAACCCACTGAGCCACCCAGGTGCCCCTGTGTTTAGCTTTTAAGAAACTGCTGAACTATAAATTATATCCCAGGTGGCTATACCATTTTTATATTCCCATCAGCACCAAACTTGGTATTGTCAATTGTTTTGATTATGGCTATACTAGAGGGTAGTTAGTGGTGTCTTATTGTAGCTTAATTTGCATTTTCCTGATGACTAATGATGTTGAGCATGTTTTTATGCACTTATTAGCCATTCATATATCTCCTTTAATGGACTTCATGGTCAAAGCTTTTGCTTATCTTAAAATTGGATTTATCCTTTTCTTATTGAGTTTTGAAGCTTACATGTTCTGCATATATGTCCTTTATCAGATATATTATGAGTAAATATTTTCTCTTAAGCTGTGGCTTCTCTTTTTATTTTCTTTAATCATGTTTTTGAAGTGTAAAAGTTTTTAATATTGATGAATTCCAGTTTATCTAGTTTATCTTCTATGGATCATGATGTTTGTCTGTTTTTCTGTCTGTCACATATAAGAACCCTTAGCCCATCCCAAGGTCTTAAGATTTTCTCCTATATGCTCTTCTTAGAAGTATTATAAACTTCGGTTTTCACAGTTATATCTATAATCCATTTTAGTTAATTTGTATGTGCTTCTCAAATCTTAATGTGCAAATCACCTAGAGATCTTGTTAAATCCATATTTTAAAAATGCATATTCTGGTTTAGTAACTCTACTGTCATACCTGACAGTGTAAATTTTTAAAACCTCCATTTTCCCCCCAACAAGCAACCCTGATGTGCCTTACAGAAATCCCACTCAGACGAGCTCTCTTCTTTCTCATCTTTCATAGCTCTTTATCATGTAGTTCCACACAGCGGTTCTGACTTCTCTCTATTCTCCTCTTGATCCATTGCCCATATTCTGCACAGCATGGAAGAAAAGAAAAATCCTTCCCCTGTAAAAGGGGAGAAGAACGGCTAAGATGACAATGATGGAATTCTCATTAGAGGGTGAATTAAGGGAAGAGTCTGTGGGTATTCACTTGTTAGAATTTCTGCTCCATCCATAGTACAGTAATAGGGATGGATAATGTGGTGATGGGAATTGGGGGGGGGGGGGGGAATTTTGAGCGCATTTACATACTGAAGGAGCAGGGCCAATGGAGTAGAACAATGCGAGATGTAATAAAGAAATCTGTGATGACTGATGGAATGAGGTCATTGAAATGGATGGTAGGAGAGGGTGACGTCTAAGGCAGAGGTATACGGTGGGTCCATCTCATAGGTAGGGGAAATTTAAGAAGGACAAAAAGCTCTACCTTCCCCTGGGAGGGTAAGGAAGAGGAAAAAGTATGGTAGAGGCTGAAATCTCTTGGCAGAGAAGAGGTCCAAGGAAGCCATTGAACGAAGTCCTCAGTTCCCCCTATAGAGCCAAGGAGGCAAGGTCATTGAGGGGACAGAGAAAGGTGGAAGGGTAGATTTAAGAAGAGAGGTGGAAATATGAACTAGTTGCTGAGAGGATAGGAAAAAAGTCTAGGACATGGGGAAGGATTTCTGGCAGCACCAACACTGCATGGTTGGAAAGCATGAATTTGCATGGTGATGAGATTTTGTTTAGAGACACTCAACCGCCTGAGTGCAAGTGGCTGGACTGACCCAGGGGTGGAGCGTTTTTGGAGTGGCTGGACAGAGAGACAATGGGTAAGAAGGCAAAGGGAAATGACAAGAGAGCAACAGAAGGGATAGACCATGGTAGGCAAAGATGTCAAGCCAAAGAGAACAAAAAGTTAGGGGCTGAATGAGCAGTTCTGAATGGGATGTTATTATCAGAAAGAAATCTGAATGTTGGGCTTCAGAACTGGAACATTTGTAGATGTTAGATCCAGGCCATGGAGATGAAGTAGAGGCAAGGTGAGAATCATAAAATAATAGGGGAACATGGGAGGGTTTTATTCTATTGCAACATATGTCTGCCTTTTGTGCTCTACACTACACATTGGGCTAGAAAGCTGTGGTCACTGTCCTAAAGGAACAACCACAAACCCAAGGGGAAGACAAAGGAAAGGTGGTTCCCTGGTAAGTAAGCTCTTAGGCAGGTACATCTAAGGGGTATGGAGTGTAGCTGGCTGGAGAGTCAAGCCAAGGACAGTCATGAAACTTTCCCCTTTGCATAGGATTGGTCCAGGAGGAATGAATTTTCTGCCCACTGGCACTTACTCATCATGAAAAAGGTAGGATTACAAAAGGTGAAAGAAGGAACCCACATTTCCTGAGGGCCTGATAAGTGCCCTGCACTGTGCAAGTGTTCTATATACAAATGCATTTCCTCATTTCTCTTCAAATGATTCAACTTATAGATGAGGAACTTGACTAACTGGCAGGTTAAGAACTTCCCTAAGGACATCATACAATGCTGAAACCAGTGCATCAAAATTGTGGTGTCCAAATCTTTTGCATTTTTCCATTTTGACAAAGAGTAGAAGCAGTGGGTCTGAGTTGCTCAGAAAGATCCAGATCCAGATCCAGACATGGCCTTTGTGAAGTGCTTTGTCCTACATTAAGTCACAGGCCCATGTCTCAGAGGAGCTTGGAATCAAAGAAATGGTCTGGCAGCTGAGAAGTAATTCTGGAAACTCCTCAAGCCCTTGACTTGCATTTCCGAAGCATCACAAAGTGTATCTATGGCTCTGGACAACACTTCCTAAAAATCCTTCTTTCCTCTCTCATCTGTTTCCCTCACCCTCTCTGTCCTCCCAAATTCTTGAGAAACATGGTCTCCTCAACTCCTCCCCTAGGTCAGGCCCCGGCTCTCCTTCCTATGGAAGGAGAAATTTGGGCAACACCACCTCCTTAATGGGCAGAGGAAGAGGAGCGTTTGAACATATGCTCGCATTAATAGTTGATGTCTTGTCACAAGAGCTATTCCCCCTGCTTTCTGGAAGAAACTGAGGCCGACCACGGATAACCTGCCCACGATCACACAACTGGTTTGAGGGAAATCATCACTGCATCCCACCTGGAACTTCTAGAGAACTGCCCTGAACTTCTGAAACTGACACTGTGTAATTTACTCTTTCACTTGGGTCTGCCTTGTGTTATTCTTGTTTTGTTCTTGACTTTTGTATTCAGTTGGAGTAGCTTTCCTTCGCCTTGGGTTTCTAGTATAATTATTCCACTACCGTCTCCTTAATTATGTAGCTGTTTTCCTTCAACTTTTATTTTCATGAATCAGTATCATCTATTCTGAGCTTCTTCCAAGCATTTTTGGGAGAGAAATGAAGTATAAACTATAAGTAAATAAAATATCAGTTTTGCGTGTATTGATGTGACATCAGCAACCAGACTGTGAGCACCTTGAAGACAGGATTCGTGTTTTAGACTTCCCCCCATCACAGCCCCCAACACCTAGAAAGGTACCTGGGAGATGTTCCACAACCCTTCATTTCACAAATACTTTTACTTGATTAAGGAAGGTCAGAGTTAGCATTTTGTGAACGTGCACTCCCTGTCAGATGCTGTACAAACATTACATTTCATCCACTGCAGAAATGAGGTCGCGTTGTTCCTGTGTTAGTACCGTGACCAGCTCCTCCTGGTTTGCTGGGGACGTTCTTTTTTTTTTTTTTTTTTTTTTTTTAAAGATTTTATTTATTTATTTGACAGACAGAGATCACAAGTAGGCAGAGAGGCAGGCAGAGAGAGAGAGAGAGAGGAGGAAGCAGGCTCTCCGCGGAGCAGACAGCCCGATGCGGGGCTCGATCCCAGGACTCTGGGATCATGACCTGAGCCGAAGGCAGAGGCTTTAACCCACTGAGCCACCCAGGCGCCCCTGCTGGGGACATTCTTGATTTTAACACCAGAAGTCCTGTATCCCGGGCACACCCGGAGGGGCGGTCACCCTGTACTTTAGGGATGAGACTGCCGGGTCTCAGAGAGATCGGTTACCTTCACCAACTTGTCTTACAAATTCGAATTCAGGTCTGTCTAGGGTATGGAACTCGTGTATTAAGAGGGACGGCTGGGGCACTGGAGAAAAGGGAAGTGGGGTTGTTCAAGGCATCCTGGTAAAGGCTCTGACATATCCCCCAGTAAGTGGCGGCTGGAACAATTGCCAGAAAAGAGCTGTCAAGTCCTCCGCGGGCTGGGAGCTGGTTTGAGGGGCAGCTGCAGGGAAGGACGGTGCTGAAGGGCAAGAGGACAGCCTCAGCTGGATTCTTCTCATGCCAGACAGGCCGCCTTGAACCTGTTTTGGCTGTCAGAGAGGGTTTCTCCCCCGCTGATGGTATCAGACCTGATTCCAGCTGACTGCATCCGCCGACCCTCCGTTTGCCACTTACAGAGTAACAAATGAGTAATTTGGTCCTGATCATTATTCCCAGCTTGCTACTCACGCGCCAAATATTTATAGAAGCGAATAGAGCCCTCTACAGCTGATAACAGGGAGCCCGTTAGCTCCCCCTAGCAGTCCTTCTTCCCTCCGGCGGGCGGAGGATTGCTCAACCTTGAAGGAGAGGGCTGAAGACTTCTCCCTCCTGTGTGGACCTTTCTCTCCCACAGCCGAGGAATTCTCTGGGAATCTTTCCTGGGTTCAACAGTTTTGTCCGTTGAGGTTCTCTGCTCCCAAATCTCTGCTTCACTTTAAGTCCCATGAAAAGGAGGCCCCGGGGGCGCCTGGGTATCTGTCGTTAAGTGTCTGCCTTTGGCTCAGGTCATGATCCCAGGGTCTTGGGATCCAGTCCCCCGTCGGGCTCCCTGCTCAGCGGGAAGACTGCTTCTCCCTCTGCCTCTCCCCCTCTTGTGTTCCCTTTCTTGCTGTGTCTCTCTCTGTCAAATAAATAAATAAAATCTTAGAAAAGAAAAGGAGTCTCTGGTGGTAATAAAGATCTCAAACTGGCAAATTCTACCACTCTCCCTCAGACAGTCTCTGCTATTCCCTTGCTTAATGGGACCGCCGGATCAATTGCTTCCCTTGGGCTCAGAGAGGAGCAACGGCTGAATGCTGAACATGTTGGGTCCCCTAATTCTTGTGAACTCAGGTTGACAGAGCCTCTCCTCAGCTCAGCACAGAGCCAGCAGCTGGGTGCACAAGGTGGAAAGGCATGGTCCTGTCTCCAGGGAGCTCATGGGTTACTAAGGTATTCTCACCCTTAGGGCATTTGTGAAGGGGGGGCAATATGTCTTTATGGTTTATGTTACTGATGTGATTAAAAAGCAATTTTATGCCCTTTGAAAGGTTCAGAGTGATAATAAAATGCAGCAACACAAGGACACGGTAACCAGCCATCAATTCAGAAAAATAGACTCAAAAGAGCAAAATTATAGAGAAAAATTTATTACAGCCTTGTGTGGACACTAGTGAATTCAGCTCCTTACCCTTGCTTGAATTTTTCCAGATGACTTTTTTAATTTATATACAACTTTATCCAAAGGAAACAAATGTAAAATTATATGGTTTCTATACTCCGAGACTTATTAGCTTAATAATCCCGTGATTTTTCCATCTCAAGTTATATCTGCCACTGATTCTTAGAGTCTATGATTTCTTTGACAGATTTTCATAAATCAGAGTTATATATAGTCATATAATTCTGATTACATTTATACTCCCATTGTAGGTAAAATTAATATTGAGTGAAAGCTTTCAATTTTTCAAGCACTGGGCTCACCTGATTCAGGAAAAATGAACTCTCATCCCAAATTGGTTTTATTTGCCACTCTTTCAGCAATCAAAACTCTAAAAGTCAATTTATGGGTCTGCATTTGAGTTTGTAACTTTTAATTAGGCCTATAAATCCCTCTTCTTCATTTTCTGTTACAGCTATGTGTGTGTCCAACCTTGCTCTCTTAAAGAGCAGAGTTTATCATGTATTTGACTAGTAGAGTAGTAAATCCGCCCTTGGAGACTTAGCAGATGACCATGATCTATCAAGGCTGGTCAAGAGGAGCATTTCAAATACTCTTTAATGGGGATAAAAGAAACTTGGCAATGATTTCTTCATGTTAGGTTACATTTACTTTGGAAACATGTCATGATAATGGGCTTCTAAAAAGAGCTTTTTAAAAAAATTATCATTTTAAATGCCCCGGAGAGAGAGAAAAGTACACCTACAAAAAGATACTAAGGATAGCACAGGAGGTAAGAAGGGGAAGATAACATTATTCCTTAACCTACAAACCAGCTCTGGGTCCTCCCCAGCCTCCCTAAACATAGGTCTTTGGTTTGCCTCATGAAGGCCAGAAAATGATTTTTAAAGTTTCAGTCTCTGAGGACAAAATCTTCAAGAAGTTATGGGTCACCCGGACCACATAGAACTTTTGCAAACTAAGCCGCTGAGCTGTTACATGAACTTGCACAAGGACGTGGGACTGTACAACGGGATTTGCAGCAGTCCCATGCTGAAATACAACAGGCACTGAAAGCAAGCTTCCTTCTGAGAAAATTGATGGGTTTTGTGCTAACAGAAAAGAAAAAAAGTCATAAGAACTTTACCCTCCCAAATAATCTTGTGTTTGTACCCTGGAATTCAGTGGGGCGTGGGGACAGCAGAAGACAGTTTGATCCTTCCACGTTCCCTTCCTATCAGCCACCCTTACGTCTTTCAGGGGGTAGGAAGGTGAAGGGCAATCGCTGTTATTAAAGACCCACTATATTCCAGGCACTGCACTTCTTCATCTCAGCACAAATGTGATTTGCTCCAAAAAAGATTGACAGAGGGAAATTATTGGGCATCTACTGCATATGAGGCCCCGTGCTAGACTCTGGGGATCCAGCCATGCGCGAGACAGACGGGTTAAAAAAAAGAAAAGAAAAGAATTAATTGGATGAAAAGCGCTGTCTGGCCCTGTGGGCATTTGGGATCGGCCTGGAGAGATCTCTCCCTGTGCCGGAGCCCACTCAGCTCAAAGGGAGAGAGTCCACAGGTCCTCACCAAAACCTTCCAAGCCTGATTGGCAAATTATTTGTAGAGAGGAGCCATGAAAAGGAAGAGGGAAAGCACGGAGTGTTGAATTTGAAGGAAAATGTTTTTATTTTTTTTTTTAAGATTTTATTTATTTATTCATTCGACAGACAGAGATCACAGGTAGGCAGAGAGCAGGTGGGGGGAAGCAGTCTCCCTGCTGAGCAGAGAACCCCATGTGGGGCTCGATCCCAGGACCCTGGGATCATGATCTGAGCCGAAGGCAGAGGGTTAACCCACTGAACCACCCAGGTGCCCCTGAAGGAAAATATTTTTTAAATTGTACAACTTCTGCCCGAATGACGTCGACTATGACAACCATAGATGGCACTAAGAAGTAAACGGGCCAACAAAGGCAGCTACAGAGAGCCACGGGCAGACCTGCCTGACCACGTCCACCGTGACCTCTCGCAGCCTCAGAAACCTTGTGTCAAAGTGGGGATAATACTAGCTTTCCAGCAAGGTTGCTTTTAAAATCAGAACCAATATGTGTAGCAGGCAGGACCGAATCCCCTGACAAATAGGGAACATTCGATGGTGCTAGATGTAAAGGTAGGCTTATCCTGCACCGCTTTCTACTTTTAGAGTTACCCGTGCTTCTAGAGCAAAGACTTTTTTTAAATGGGCAACAAACCCCCCAGCTGGTAGCCAGGAAGGTGGGAAGGAGGGCAAAACCAGGGTCTGTTGGGAGGGGCTGCGGAGTGCAGCGAACGTTGGCCTTGTGCTTCAAATGAGTGCTCGCGCTCCCCCTGCAGGCCGAGTTCGGTGCGTGCCAGTGGAGCCGCGGAACAGAGCCCCACAGACCCAACGAAAACCCTGCGTGCTTCTCCATTGGTTTCTATTTGTCTTTCTTTCTTTTCTTTTTTTTTACTTATTTGTCAGAGAGACAGAGCAGCAGGCAGAGGGAGACGCAAACTTCCTGCTGAGCAGGAAGCCCCACGTGGGACTCTATTCCAGAACTCTGGGATCATGACCTGAGCTGAAGGCAGTTACTTTAACTACTGAGACACCCAGGCGTCCGGTTTATGTTTTTCTATTAAAAAAATAGTATTACTTATTCAACCAGCTTTGCACAACATTTGCTACCATAACTATATTTAATATTAACATGTATGACTATATTTAATTAGAGGATACATGATTTAGAGCATTTTTTAAAATGCCAATACCCTTATAGGTAGCGTTCTCATTAAACTGGGATATTAATCAATGTTTTTTTTTTTTTTCACCCAAAGCTTAAACAGAACCAACTGCCCCCGAATCTTTCTTGGCTTATCGGAACTCAACTTGCCATTTATCACAACCCAACCACCCTTTTGTCACAAGTTCACTCCAGCCCTTATTGACCGTCAGCTCTGGATTAAAACATGATGCAAAAAAAAAAAAAAAAAAAAAACCTGTCCTTGCAGATTTTCTGCTCTAGTTGTGAAGACAACTCCGTACATGAAATGGTTAAGTCAAAGCAAGAAAATAAGTGTGAGCTTATCTACACAGGGCTTATACTGCATTCGAATCACAGCCCCATTCCCAATCCCTAGCAAGTGCAGTTTATTGCATGATGTTGGAGCCCAACAGATGTGTAGTGAATTAAACTGAGTAGCACGATGATGGAAAGAATAAATGCTGAATGAGTATAAACGAAACCCCCCTTTCCTGCCTTATTTTTCACTTTATAACACTTGCCACCTTTACCATGTTATCATTCATTTTATCTATTACTTATCCTCCCCCTTTAAATGGGAGTTTTCTGAGACCAGAGATTTCGTTTCTTTCTCTGCATACCCACAGAGCATGGGCTGTGTCTGGAACACCGTGGTCACTTGATGGATGTATGTTGGATGAATGAATGAATGAATGAATGAATATTTAGCCGTAATTTGTCAAGGGGGTACATACAGGGAAGACTGGGCCTTCTGGAGTCTTGAGGAATTTCAAGCTCAAGATTACGGACCACAGGATAAAACGCTTCCCAAAAATTACCTGGGTGTTTGTTGCAGTTTTGCTTATAATCATGGCAAATTGGAAGCCATTTAAAAGAGGGGAATAACTGAACAAATTATGAGAAGTCTCTATAATGCAACATTGTAAACCCATTAAGAGAGCAACATAGCTCTATATCTTTTGGAAGGATATGGCATATTGGAAGTGAAAAAATAAAATCATAAAATATAGTCCCATTCTTAAAACAGTTGAAGGGGGTGACTAGAGGTACATGAACAGAAAAACATCTGGAAGGATTCATAAAACATTATTACCAGGCAGCAGGATTAAGGGTGGAGTTTTAATTTTTTTCTTTCAATCTTTTTATAGTATCGAATTTTAAAACAATAATAATAACATGTGCGTATTATTTTTCAATCAAAAGAGGGGGAAAAAGCATTTTCCTTCTTTGAAGGAAGCCCTATGGGGATTCCTTCCTGCAATGGCCCTGGGAGGGTGGAGATAATCCTGACATATTTCTGTGCTCATCACTTTCCCGCTCCCTGCTTCTCTGTACCTCCCAGTGGCTCTCGTGTGACATAAATTATAGTTGACTATAACTGATCCAGCCAGTCTGGGATTAACTTGAGGGGGTATTGATTTCAGATGGTGGTCAAATTTAATAGCCAGTGGTCATTACAGAGGTTTCTCTCTCCATCTTTCTTCTTGACAAAGTCTGCCTTGAATTGCCATTTGAATGTTCATCAATGAAATCCCAAAGAATTGGCTCTCTTGGGTCCTGAAAGCAAGATTCTGTGCCCTACTAGAGAACTGGCCCCGAACTCCACCCCTAAAGGATCAAATAGTCAGAGCTGTCCCTGGTGTGTCATAATAGAGCTATATAGAAGCTTTAACTGAGTGAATAGGTTATGGAAGTCACAGGAATTGAGGTTTGGGGAAACCGAGGCATATTCTCCTGACCCAAGGTGCCCAGAGCTGTGCTGGTGACACTGGCATTCTCCAGGCTTGGTGTAAGGTTCCAGACAACCACCTTGTCTTACTGGCTCTGGTTTAATTACCAATGCCTGTAACTAGAGGGGAAACCAGCTGTTTTCCTTTAGAAATACACTATCTGGGACAGTGCAGCATACCCAGCAGCAAAAAGAGCGTGGACTTCACAATCAGGTTTACTTGGGACAAGGTCTTCAACTCTCTAAACTTCAGTTCTCTCATTCATAAAGTTGTGCTATCGATAAAGAGTTCACACAGTTTTTAAAAATCTTGAGATTATAAAATGCCTGACCAGTGCACGGCACAGAGTAGGGACGCTAAAAATGTTGATTCTTCTTTTGATGCCTGTGGATGTCTCCATCTGCCCGGGCCTTCCCACACAGGTAAATGCAAACTGTTTCTCTACTCACCACATTACTGAAGGTTTTCCACACCAAGCAATTCTCCAGTTCTCTACAAACATTAACTGGACGTCCCTTAATTTAATATGATTCCTGCACTAACCACCCAGAGCTGGTGCAAACCCACAGGTTAAAGATGCAGTCCCCCAAGGCTGCCCCCCCATGCCAGACACCAGTCAGTCCTAAGCAGTGGGTCCCTAGGTCACCCACACTTCTGTCCAACTTGACTACAAATCAAAGTCCCCATGGCTCCCTCCTCAGGTCCAATAATTTGCTACAGTGACTTGTAGAACTCAGGGAAACACTTTATTCACTGGAGACAAAAATCAAATATATATTTTTTATTATATCCCAATATCATGATGTGCCACAAGGCCCTGAAAAGTAAAGTTATCATAGTTTCTCATGGTCTAAATATTCATTACTTGATGTATTCAGTGGTTATTTAGAAAGGAGGGGACCATATATTGCAATCCCACTAAGTGTCAGACATGCATCTGAAAGCCATGCTTACATCATATTCTCACAACTCAATCACTGTGTGAAAAGCCCATTGTACAGATGAGGCCCACAGAGGCCAAGTGACTTGCCCAAGATCGTCCACGATCTTGGCAGATCGTCCACAACTTGGCAGAGCTGTGGTTTGCATCCAAGTCTACCTTCTGCCCAAGTTTGTTTCTGCAAACTACTTTTAGGTTGTTTTAGGTGGGAGAAATAATATGAGGTCCTGTTATTTTAGTGGGTAGCGGACAATCATCCCTCTAATAAGTATGACTAAGGTCCAGTTTTACTTCAGAAACGAAGTTGCCCAACTATTCAGCTAGGAACTGAGCCCAAATATACAATACACGATAATAGTAACAGTGGCCCATGGGTTTTGACAACAGTTGTATAGATTCTCATTTCCTTTTCACACATCCGTGAAGTAGGCGTTTAACAGCTAAGAAAACTGACCCACAATGAGGCCAAGCAACATACCCAAACAGCAGAGCTTGAACTGAGGGACTCGCCACTGAACTCCCCACCTCCCATGGAAAGAAACATCCTGAGCAGACGGTAGCAAAGTGCCAAGCCCAGGTCAAGAGCCCATAGGCCACAATCCCACAGCCAGGAGCACAGACACAGCCCAGTCCACAGAGCAGGGCTCCCTCCTCAGCACCGAGAACTGAGCGCACCTGCTTTATGGGATCCAAGAATGGCTCAAGGGGTGACTTTTGGCCACATCCCCAGGTTTCTGTTCTGGGTTCTCACTCACCCTGTAGAGCCTGGAGGCCTCTGGGAAAGCCCCAGTCCTGTGAGGAGGAGCCTGGCCTCCTGGCTTGGCATTAGAGCGAGAACAGGACCAGGCTAGTAGGAACCCCTGAGTTTAGGGTGTCAAAGAAGGTCGCAGCGCCACCCCCCTCATATAAAAATTGGCTGAGGCAGAGATTTATTCACATGCTCTAGAGGAACTTTCTGTGACCATGAGTCACCAAGCAACACTGTTTTACATGTGAAGCAGTTATGCAAATTGCCTTCCCCAAAAAGAAAAATCATTGTCAGACTAAGAAAAGACACAAACAAAAATAATGCATAGAAGAGACAGGAGACTTTAAAAGTATAAATTAAATTTCATGAGATGAAAAAAATTATATATTTCTTATTACTGTGTGGTGTAAAATGGTTATCTCCTATAAAATATGGAATTTTTTTCCCCCCAAAGGCCCACAGCACACAGGAAGTTTCTTCAGGGAACTCCAGCATGCAGATAGTATTATTTAAGAAATGCAGCTTGTAAATTAATAAACAACAAGTCTTTGATCTCAGGTCTGCACAGAGTAGCCATCTGGTTCTGCCCAAACGGTAGAGAATGTTATCTCAAAGGGCCAGAACTTATTAAATCAGGTCTAGTTCCCTGATACAGTGGCCTTCCATTTCTTTCAATCACACAGCCCTAGCAGTAATAATTTTTGGACATGTACCCGAGATAAGTGTATTTATTTATCTGTGAATTATAGATAAATGTGCTTCTATCATTAGCTAATATCTCACGGCTTAATATACACATAGCACCAGGTTTATCATAATGCCCATGGAGATAAAGTCACCATCCCCTTCATAATTTCTAAATTTGTTTTCGCCGACTTCTTTCTGATCTGAGGAGATGGTCACCGTTTCCGACCTCACAGTGTGTCCGACAATGAGCATGCCCCAGATTAAGGACGGCGCCATTTTCTTGTTTACTTGCATTTGTGTTGTTGGTGTTATCTTCAACACAATTTTTCTTTCTTTGCAGGGTTCTTCTTAAGCCACTTCTCCGTTTTGTAAGAATTCATTTAGGGAAAATGAAATGATACATTCTGTACATCCTCTCAAGTAGCATAAATGAGCTGTAATACTCTGAAAGCAAGGAAGGTACAATGGTCAACTTGTGTTTTAATATGGGTAATCTTATGTAAAAATGTGTAAAAATGTGTGTGTGTGTGTGTGTGTGTGTGTGTGTGAGAGAGAGAGAGAGAGAGAGAGAAAGAGAGAGACACTCTGTGCCTCAGGACACCCCTTGAACTCTGATTGTGCCAGGGGACCCATAGACATACAGAACAAAGGAGCCTGTATGGATCCATCCATATATTAAATTTAAGTGAAGCTTGACTTTTTCCTTGTTTTTAGGTACAACATTAGCAGACATTCCGATATTTTCTCCCTGTATTCCCAATATATGATTTTGCAGTCCCTGAACTTTCCTCTCTCCACTCTGGGGTATCAGGGGCTATGACCTCATAGACTCAGGTGCACTTGGGGGCCATGTCTGTGGATAGATGAGCACTCTGATAGATGGATGGAACCCACTCTGAGTCAGGTCATCTACGAATAGACCTCAGACCTCACATCACAGCAACAAATCCTCCTTTGGGGGTCTCCTTGGGAGAACTCTAGAAGGGAAAGAGGAGGTGATGTACAAAACTCTCCATCACCCCTCCCTTTAACCAGCCCCACGACACCCTCCAACCCAATTCCTGGTCATTGTGAATAGAAAGAGTGGTTCTAGACGAAATGACTTCCCTGGAAAAGTCCGGTCTTTGGGCAAAGGAGGAAATTAACAAAGAGTCATATTTTACTAAGGAAGGGGGAAAATGGGATTCTTTTTTAAGCTACTGTTTATTTTTCCCTCAGGTCTTGTCCTGCACAATACATATACCCCGAGCAGCAACTGTTGATGTCTTTGTGTTTGTCTCCTTCACCACAGGATAAGCGCCCTGAGGCAGGTGCCATACAGTCTAGCTACCTGATGCCTGGCATGGTAACAGGCATAGTATGTGCTCAATAAATGTTGCTAAATGAATACACTCTTGAGGATAAAAATAATCACCTGTGAAGATCAAAGAAGATACTGTAAGGAAAGCACTTAGCACAGGCTAATCGCTCAATAAATATATCTACCATTGCATAACATAATTGCTTGACCAGTGAGCAATTTTATTATGATAATTTTCAATGGTACTTTGTAAACTGCAAAACAGAACATGTATGGCTTTAAACTCCCAGTTTCCACTGTAGAAACGAATCTCCTGAGAAATATCAGGAGTCCTGAGTCTACATGGGTCCCATTGCCACCCTGTGATGTGAGGAAGACACTGGGCCCAGAGCTTTGGCTCTCTTCTTAAAAACCTACTTTAAATTAGAATGCATATCACCCAGGAAGGGTGTAAGATGTATAATTTTATCTCCTTAACCTTTGCACCCCCAATCTGGCATCAACTTTACAAGATCTTTCCTAGCTCATTTGGTGCTGCCACATTTGTTATTATTCTGCAGAAATAATCCAACCAGGGGCCCTTAATCACTGATATTTCTTCTAGAAGGATCCACAGCCCTTTAACAGTCCCTTCTGGAGTATCTACTAAGCACTCTACTTTCAGAATTTCTATCCCTCAAGCAGCAGAGATACTTTCCATCCAACCATCATCCATCCACCCACCCATCCATCCATCCATCCATGCATGCATGCATCCATCCAATAAATAATGTGTTTTTTCTTATTCCTGCTATCCGCCCCCCCACATTATTTTAGAAGCCAGGTATACATCAGTGAATAAAACAAACTCCTAACCTCATGGAGCTTACATTCTAAATAAAATAAATAAATAAGATATAGTGTCAGACAGTGATAAGTACGGGGGAAAAAAAGTAAAGCAGACAAGGGGAACAGGGAGTTCGCAGATGGGGGAGCAGATTACCCATATTAAAAAAAGGGGTCAGCTGTACTCTGAAAACTATAGAACATTGATGAAAAAAATTGAAAACGACACAAGAAAATGGAAAGATAGTCCGTGCTCATGACTTCAAAGAATAAATACTAGGTTTTGTGTTGTTGTTGCTGTTGTTTTAAAGTTTATTTATTTTTAAGTAATCTCTACACCCAACGTGGGTCTCAAATCCACCACCCTGAGATCAAGAGTCCTATATTCCACCAGTTGAGCCAGCCAGGCACCTCAAAAGAACAAATATTGTTAAAATGTAATCCAGAGATTTAATGAAGTCACTATCAAAATACCAACAGCATTTTTCACAGAACTAGAACAAATAATCTTAAAATTTGCACCACAAAGTGGAACCACAAAAGACCCCGGATGGCCAAAGCATCTTGAAAAAGAAGAACAAGGGGCGCCTGGGTGGCTCAACTGGTTAAGCCTCTGCTTTCAGCTCAGGTCATGATCCCAGGGTCCTCAGATGGAGCCCCACATCGGGCTCCCTGCTCCATGGGGAGTGAGCTTCTCCCTCACCCTCTGCTGCTCTGCCTGCTTGTGCTTTCTCGCTCTCTCTGTCAAATAAATAAATAAATAAATAAATAAATAAATAAATAAAATCAATCTTTTAAAAAAAGAAAAAGAAGAACAAAATGAAGGTATCATGATCCCAGATTCCAAGATACACTACAAAGCAGTACTGTCACAAAAACAGACACCTAGATCAATAGAATAGAGAGCCCAGAACCCATGATTCTATAGTCAATTAACCTTTGACAAAGGCAAGAATATGCAATGGGAAAAAGACAGTCTCTCCAACAAATAGTTTTGGAGAAACTAGACAGCAATATGCAAAATAATCAAACGACCATTTTCTCATACCATTCACAAAAATAAACTCAAAATGGATTAAAGATCTAAATGTGAGACCTGAAACCACAAAAACTCTAAAAGATAATACAGGCAGTAATTTCTCTGACATTGACCGTAGCAACATTTTTCTAGATCTGTCTCTTGAGGCATGGGAAACAAAAGCAAAAATAAACTATTGGGATTACATCAAAATAAAAAGCTTCTGGACGGCAAAGGACATAATGAACAAAACTAAAAAACAACCTACCGAATGGGAGAACATATTTGCAAATGATACGTCCAATAAAAGGTTAGTATCCAAAATATATAAAGAACTTACACAACCAAAAATTAAATAATCCAATTTAAAAATGGGCGCAAGACACAAATAGACATTCCCCCAAAGAAGACTACCCAGTGGCCAACAGACACATGAAAAAATCTTCAAGGTCACTCATCATCAGGGAAACACAAGTCAAAATCACAATGAGATATCACCTCACACCTCTCAGAATGGCTGAAATGAAAAACACAAGAATCAACAAGTGTTGGCAGGGACATAGAGAAAAAGGAACCCTCACGCACTGTTGGTGGGAATGCAAACTAGTGTAGCCACTCTGCAAAACAGTATGGAGGTTCCTTAAAAAATTAAAAATAGAACTATCTTGGGGCCTTTGGGTGGTACAGTCAGATAAGCTTCCAACTCTTGGTTTCAGCTCAGGTCATGACATCGGGGTAATGAGATTGAGCCCCACGTTGGGCTCCAAGCTCAGCAAGGAGCCTGCTAAAATTTCTCTCTCCCTCTACCTCCGCCCTTCCGCACTCTCCCTCTCTCTCTTTCTCTAAAATAAGTAAATCTTTTTAAAAAATATAACTACATTATGATTCAGCAACCGCACTACTGAGTATTTACCCCCCAAAAGACAAGAACACTAATTCAGAGGGATACATGCACCCTGTGTTTATTGCAGCATTATTTATATTAGCCAAGATATGGAAGCAGCCCAAGTGTCCATCAGTAGATGGATGTATAAAGAAGATGCGGTGTAATATTATTCAGCCATCAAAAAGAATGAAATCTTGCCATTTCCAATGACTTGGAGGGACCTAGAGTATATAATGCTAAGCGAAAGAAATCAGGCAGAGAAAGACGAATACTGAATGATTTCACTCATATGTGGAATTTAAGAAACAAAACAAAGAAAAAAGAGACAATTAAAAAAAAAAACAAACAGGCTGTTAACCATAGAGAACAAACTGGTGGTTGCCAAAGGGGTGGAGAGGTGGGGGATGGGTGAAACAGGTGATGCAGATGAAGAGGTGATGGGAATGATCAGGATGAGCACTGAGTAATGTACAGAATGGTTGAATCATTATATTGCACACCTGAAACTCACGAAACACCGTATGTTAACTCCACTGGAATTAAAATTTTTTAAATCAGTAATACTTTAAAAATAAAATAAAAGAGTGGTCAGGTGAAGTGGCACCGAGAAGGTGACTTTTGCATAAAGACCCGCAGGAGAGAATTCAGAGCTTCAGGTACTAAGAGCATCCTGCAGGAAGAGCTTGTGGGTGGCAGAGAATAAAATATACAGAGACCTGAAGCAGGAGGGGGTGTAGGGCAGACCCGCTGTCGGAGTTGGGCGGGGAGGGGGCAGTAGGCTCCGAATTTGTCTGGCTTCCGGTCTGAGTGAGATGAGAAGCCAGTGGAGGCAGAGTGACATGAATGCACTTGTGTCCTCACCCGGACGGGATCGCGCTGGTTGCCATGTGGGTAACATACTGGAGGGGGAGGGGAGTGGAGGAGAAGGTGGGAAGTGGGCAGTCAGGTGGGGTGTGTCACAGTCACCCAGATGAGAAATGATGGGGCATAGACCCTGTGGTAATGGAGGAGCTGGTGAGAAGTAACCACATTCTGGATATATTTTTAAGGTAGAAAATGCAGGATTTGCTGACAGATTAAATGTGGGGGAGAGAGAAAGTAGCACCCAAAACCGGAGGCCTCACACGACGCACTACCCCTTAGCCTCTCCTGGAGTTATACAATGTGTTCCCACAGCTTGTGCCCCAAACCAAAGCCAATTTTCTAAATTTAGCCTTTCTTTTTTAACCATTGCTCAAGGCATGCATTTCTAGAAAAGTAAATGTATTTGCAGTTTCCAAGTAGTCTAACCATACATAAAATATATGATGTGTGCCGATTCTCCGCAGTGACCATCCATCTCTGAAACTCCTTGCTCCCCACAGAAATTCTATCAGCAAAATTAGAATTGCAATTTCATTCTTCCTCAGTTGTCTGATTAAGGTTTCATTTAAGCCTGGGGCTTATATTTGAAAGCCCTATAAACATTTTACACACCTACTCATCTATTACCAAAGTCATTCTGAATTCAGCCTACAGTAAAATTAATTACCATGTCATGAGTCTGTCACATTTCAAGAGAAATCATAAATATTTACTCAGACCTGATTCAATGTCACTTTGAAATGAAAAAAATATTGGCAGCAAATTTCTTTGTGTTACAGTACATTCTTTGGTTGAAAGATTTCCACGTAAGGATACCCATAAAATTTTTAGAAGACCACTTCCAACATGCAGAGAAGATGATAAATCAGCACTCGTCTCTCTTCAAAAATCCATAGGCCCATAAATTCCGCATGTTTTTCCAGGTCCTTCCAGGACGGTACCAGGAGGCTGGCGGCGGCAGAAACAGAAGCCATGCCTGGGAGTGAGAGGACCAGCTCCGCCTTCAGGGACCCGGCACGGCGGTGCCAGTGTAGCCCGAAGTGAACTCTGCACGGATGCAACAGTGCCTGCCTGACAGGCTGGAGCCAAGGACGCCAGCATTTGAGCGCCGCCGGTGCCCTGAAGCCAAATCCAAGTCACCAACATGGCAGGCAGCATGGGGTCATGGAAAGCCCTCTAGAGGGAGTAGGTTCGAATCCCAGTTCTGCCAGTTGCGCATAGTGTGACCAAAACAAGGGAACCTCTCTGTGCCTCAGTTTCCTCATCTGTTAAAAAGTACTGGCTTCAGGGAGCTGCGGTGAGAATTCAGTGTGAGGAGCTTAAAACAAGGCCTAATGCCCTATCAGATCCCTGTACACACGTGGGTATATCTATGTGTATACACGCTACATACATATGCTTACATAGAACATACGCTCTCTATACAATGTATACATTCATAGTAGAGTACATACAACATAAGTCAAAAAGACTGACCTTGAGTCCCCAGCTCTGTCCGTGATCATCTTACCTCTCTCCCTCAGTTTCCCGGGGATATTAGTGACAATCTTGCCTGGAGCTTGTGAGGGTGAAGTAGAATAATGTGAAGGAGTTCGGCAAAGGGTCAAAAAGTATGGACACATGAGGATTACTGTGTGGATGTTCCTATCGCCTGAGGATATTTGCTAGTCTCTTCCTTTATCAACATTCCCCTCTCCTTCCTGGTGGGTCTGACTCTTTCTTGGCGGTCTGGATTGCACAGACCTGGGTCCTTGGCCTGCCGCACAGCCACCCACAGCAGGGACCGGTCAGCAGGGCCCTCCACCCCATGTCCTCGTTCACAGCTGCCCTTTCGAGACCGCCTCCCAAGGAAGCACGGGGTCGTTAAGGCCCTGGAGCTGAAGTGTGTAGGTTGAACTTGCTCACACTGATAATTTAGGTCTCCGTGCTCTGTGCTCCGATGACTAAAGGAACAGCTAAAAGAGGAGATGAAGAGGTCACGTGTGGTGGAGGCAGCTCAGGGCCAAACCGTGCTCCTCTCGCGTCCCCGTTTGGCTTCCACCATCTTTAGCACAAGGAGGATTCTGTACCGTGTCCTCCTCTCCAAGGGCAAGAAGACAATAGTTCAATGAAGAGGAGAAAGATCTTAAGCCGGATGCACACCTAAAATCTAGATCAACAGAGAGTTGTGAAACCCCCTATTCTTTCCCATCCATTTCCTAGGTTGGAAAAAGAGTTTTTCCATGATTCTTATTTGGTCTGGCTCTTTTTTTTTTTTTTTTTTTTTGCCACTCCATTGAGGTACTATTTAGGGACCACACAACTCCCCATTAGGACCGTATGCAGGTCCGTGATTTCCAGGTCCTTTAGATCATTGTCCGACCATCACTGCAACCCAGTTTTAGAGTGATTCCTTTCCTCGGATGGGAACACCATGTCCAGGTGCAGGCAGTGCCCACTCTCCCCCAGCCCCAGGCAACCGCTCAGCTGCTCGCTGTCTCTGTCGACTGGCCCTTTGTAGAAACTTCATACAAATGGAATCATCCACTATGAAGTCTTTTGTTTCTGGCTCCTGTCACTCAGGATAATGTCCAAGATTCATCTGTGGTGTTGGGTGTGAGTGTTTATTCCTTCTTATTGTTAAGTAGCATCCCATTATATGGATAGGTTACATTTTGTTTATCCATCCACCGGCTGAGGGACATGCAGACTGGTTTTTGACCTGTCCAACTGAAGGACGTTGATCCTACTTCTTTGAAGGCAGTCTTTGTTCCTCTTTACCAGAAATTCTCCTGCTCAGTAGGAGCGGGACCCCTTGAAACACAGGCTGCAGGGTCCCTGCAGAAATACAGCCTTTCTAACATAGTCTCAAAGAGTCTGTTATGATCCTATGCAAGGGCACACCTCACTAGAGGTAAACCCAAATGCTAAAGTAGAGAGAAATCGCTTCTTTGCCAGTACCTAACACCTTGAAATAAAGGAATGACCCAACTAGACTAGATACATAGGGCTAGAGTAGATAAATTGGGTCACAGGATGTAGGCAGGACATAGCCCATCACTCCTGATCATAGGAAGGACCAGAACAAGGAGAACTGAGGGACCTGGGACCACCTCATCGTACCATCAGCAAAGGAGCAGGCCACATTCCAAAGGAGGAAGATCCAAAAACAGACCAAAGAATGTGGACCCCAGTCTCCTTTCCTTCCTCCAGAAGTGTACCTCCAATACAGAGGCTAATTGTGTCTTGATATTGTATTTTGTTCTTGACTCACACCCAACCCCCTTCTCCTGGCAGGGGATTGAAAGGGGTGTTTCCAAGTTGACTATAAAGGTTACAATATGGAACAAGAAGGTTGATTGATAGAAACCCATCACCAACACCGGCAAAAGGACACACAAGCTGTGCTGATAAAGGTCCCCTCGCTCGGTCAGTCAACAAATATACACTCAGTGCCACCATGTGTGAGTCAGGCTCTAGGGTAGAGGGAAGAAAAAGTGGCCTTGGTAAGCTTACTGTCCAACAGGAGAGAGTAACCGGTAAGCAAGTGAATATAATCTTGTAGACAAGGGTATCCCAGACTGCCATAGAAAGTACCCTGAGAACACAGAGATGAGGACTAGAGAGTGTGCTACAGAATAGTTGGCATTTCATCTGAGCCTTGAAAATGGGAGGCTTGGGACACCTGGGTGGCTCAGTCATATGAGCATCTAACTCTTGATTTCGGCTCCTATCATGATCTCAGAGTCTTGGGATCGAGCCCCATATCAATCGCCACGCTCAGCAGGGAGTCTGCTTGTCCCTCTCCCTCTGCTTTTCCCACCCCCGTCCCCTAAAAAATATTAATAAAATCTTTTTTTTATATATTTTATTTATTTATTTGACAGAGAGATCACAAGGAGGCAGAGAGGCAGGCAGAGAGAGAGAGAGGAGGAAGCAGGCTCCTGGCTGAGCAGAGAACCCGATGAGGGGCTCGATCCCAGGACCCTGAGACCATGACCTGAGCTGAAGGCAGAGGCTTTAACCCACTGAGCCACCCAGGCGCCCCAAAATCTTTTTTAAAATGGGAAGCTTGCCAAACAACAAGGGGAAAAGGAGAGCATAGTATTTAGTCAGCCATTCAAGATGCATTTGCACGGTCAGAGATAGATTTGTGCTTGGCCAAGCTAAAAACCTGGATTTCCCCTGTGACTAAAGCAACACACTAGTTCTGAGACCTACCGAGAAATGCTAGATCCCTGGCTGCTGGCCTTTCATAGCAGACCAGTTACTTCAGCCATTTACCTACATATTTGGTAAGCCAACCCAGCTGGCAATGGAATAATGGGGAAAGGGATTTACTTTACAACCAACTTGGCCACGTGAATCTTACGCCATGAAGGAGGCTCTCTCTACCTGGTGCTTCAAATTTGGCTTCTTGAACCTCTCCAGTGAGAAAGCCACAAGGAGCATTGCCAAAAGATTCGCAATATAACAAATTTCATGTGTACTGTGAAACAAAGCCATGTTGGCTAGCCTGGGGATAAGGTGGGCTCACGTTCTACAATAAGAGACATTCTCCCCATCCGTTTCTTCAAACCCAGAGGTTAAGAGTGGCTGCTTTGGGAAACCTGGTTAAAACATGGGATCTAGTACACATGCTTTCATCTCTGTTTCCCACCAAAAAGCCACTAGGATGATAATATCTTAAAAGTATCTTTTTTTTTTTTTTTTTTTTTACTACAAAACTAAAAGAATAAGGGAGGAGGGGCCCCTGGGTGGCTCAGTGGGTTAAGCCTCTGCCTTGGGCTCAGGTCATGAACTCAGGGTCCTAGGATTGAGCCCCGAATTGGGTTCTCTGCTAGCAGGGAGCCTGCTTCCCACACCCCTCCCCGTATCTCTGCCTACTTGTGATCTCTCTCTCTCTCTCTCTCTGTTAAATAAATAAATAAAATCTTTAAAAAAAAAAAAAGAAGAAGGGAGGAAATTCAGGGATAATAAATGTGTATAAGATTTCAGAAGCGGAGAAGCAGATGAACCAGAGGTAACTGGGAACAAAGCCAGCAGGAGGGAGGAAGTCAGGAAGAAGCAAGCTTATCTGTACTGCCAATCCTAGAAAGGCTCAGGAATTGGAGACAGCAGGTGTCAGAGCTGGAAAAAGGACAAGTGATGAAAAGACTGAGAGAAGCAATTAGACCCACCCATTCTGTCTCCTACCTTACCTGCCAGACTATTAATTTTCTCCTTACCCGCACCCCGCAGGAGGATGGGAATTTATTCTCTGAAAAGATGAACAGTCAGGCTGCGAACCTGGGGATACAAGATGATGACTATTAACCTGTCTACTGAAAATGGGGATTGTGTGGAAGTCAGCATACTGTAGACCCCTGTTCTCTTCCCCTATTCTGCTCCATAATGCCATATATCTATATCTATATCTTTATCTTTATCTATATCTATATATAATAGTATTCAGGTAAGGCTGCTTCTCCAGCGACACTGACCTGCTCAAGAGAAAATGCCTACAAATACTGACTTTGGGAAACCTCCAATAAAACAGGCTGGTCCTCATCTATCACCACTGTATAGTAACACTCCCTGGGCAATTAACCCCTGGTATGTACACAGAGCTTTGATCAGCATCTTAGAGCCTTAAAATACTACAATGCCTTAGTATCTTAAAAATGGATAATTGAGGATTACTTAACATATGGAGAATTCCTATAATGTGAAAGAGATCAAAACAAGCCAGTAGATAAAAGAAACTTAGAGGAAGAAGAGATAGTAAACAACAGAAGAAAACATTCTAAAAGCTGTAAATATTATCCTCAGAGTATGGCAAGATAGTTGCATCCCTAAACTGAAGAATAAGAAAGTCTAAAAAATTAATATTTGAAAAATGATAAAGAGCTCTTGTAAGTTAAAAATATGATTTTAAAACATTTAAACTCAAAACAAAACAAAACAAAACAAAAACATTTAAACTCATTGAAAAGAATAGAAGATAATTCAGGAAATCTCCCAGAAAGAAGAATCAAAAGAAAATAAATGGGAAAGGAAAGATGAGAAATGAAAGAATCTATCAGAGTATCAACATTTGAGTAATAGGGGCTCCTGGTTGGCTCAGTCAGTTAAGCGTCTGCCTTCTGCTCGGGTTGTGAACTCAGGGTCCTGGGATAGAGCCCTGGGTCGGGCTCCTTGTTTGGCGGGAGTCTGCTTCCCCCTCTCCCTCGGCCTGTTCCCCCAACTTGTGCTCACTCTCTCTCTCTGAGATTAAAAAAAATAAATAAAATCTTTTTTAAAATTTTATATTAAGGAGGGCACATGTGGTGATGAGCTCTGGGTGTTATAAGCAACTAATGAATTGTTGAACACCACATCAGAAACAATGTACGATGTATCTAGTACAATGACATACTAGATGTTGGCTAACTGAACATAGTAAAAAAAATTTGAAAAATAGCCATTCCAGAGAGATAAAGCAAAGGCAATAAAAGTGACAAGATTACTAAAGAAATAATACAAGAAAATTTCACAAAACAGAAGAATATAAGCTTCCAGACTGAAAGGGCCCCTAAGTGAATATTGAATGAAAACAAACTGCACACCAGTGTTCAAGATCATGAAATTTCAGTACACCAAGGATAAAGAAAAGATTCTAAAGCTTCCAGAGAAATGAAATTAGAGAAGAGATGACATACAAATTTCTGAAGCTGGTCAGGAATCTGAATGGCAATAATCCCCTGAAAAGCAACACTGGGCACTAGGAGACAGTGGGACATGGATTTGAACTTTGAAAGAAAATTCAGTGTAGATTTTATGCCTATCCAAGTTATCAGTGAAGTGTGAGAGTGGAAGAAAGACGTTTTCAGACATGCAAGTTCTCAAAAAATGTTCTTCCATGAGCCCTTTCTCAGGAAGCTACCGGAAAATGTGCTCTACCAAAATAAAGAAACATTTCAAGAAATAAGAAAACATGGGATCCAGGAAGTGGGAGGGTGAACACACAGAAGGCAAAGAGAAATCCCAGGATGGGATGCTGGGAATTTTCAGGGCCATAGCTATGCAGCCTTAGTTTTTTAAAAAAGCAAAACACCACAATCCAGAGATGAGCAGCACACAGGGCTCAGAAGGAAGGAAGGAAGAAAAGGAGGGGAGGGAAGAATGGATAGAATAATCTTCAACGTTAGTTAAGTTACTGAGAGATTTCTTAGTTCCTTTTTTGTTCTTTTTTTTTTTTTTTCTTTTCTTTAGGGGAGGAGGGGCAGAGGGAGAAGGAGAGAGGAATCTCAACTCAGGGCTCGATATCAAGATCCTGAGATCATGACCTGAGCCTAAATCAAGAGTCAAACATTTAACTGACTGAGCCACCCAGATGCCCTGAGACTTCTCAGTTCTGACAGAGACTGTGGAGATTAATCAGTGATAGGTACTGACTGAGCAGTAAACTAAGACAACTAAACCTGAGGTGATTTTTAACTCCAGAAAAGAACAATTTTCACTTCAGAGAAAGGAAATGTAATTGGAGTACACCATGAGATTCAGCTGCGACTAATAGTCACAGTAAGTTAAAGCCTGAATATTGATTTGAAGGGTAGTTTAATGGTATAGAGAAGATAATGCAGGGACAGGACTCTTGGGGAAGAGCGTGAGAGTGCTAAGTTTACAAGTGCCATTGTAAAAAGCTGACAGGTAATAAATATTTAAAGCAGAAAAACAAAGAAATAATAAAAAGCGTGTTTTAAGACTTATGGATGTTAAGTACCAGAAGAAACACCCAATAGAACTAAAAGTGGGTGTGATAGTTCATTTAAAATGCCAACTTGAAGAATGCCTGGGTGGCTTAGTTGTTAAGAGTCTTTGGCTCTGGTCATGATTCCAGGGTCCTGGGATCGAGCACCACATCCACTCCCTGCTCAGCGGGAAGCCTGCTTCTCCCTCTCCCACTCCCCCTGCTTGTGCTCCCTCTCTTGCCATGTCTCTCTCTGTCAAATGAATAAATAAAGTCTTTAAAAATGCCAACTTGATTAAAGAATGGTGCCCAGATATCTAACCAAAGATGATTTCTGTGAGGGTGTTCTGGATAAGATTAATGTTTAAATCAGTGGACTTCGAGTGGCACCTGGGTGGTGGCTCAGTGAGTTAAGCATCCAATCCTTGATTTCAGTTCAGGTCATGACCTCAGGGCCATGAGATCAAGCCCCACATCGGGTCCCATGCTCAATGTGAAGTCCACTTAAGATTCTTTCACCCCATCCCTCTGCCCCTCGCCCCCCCGCCCCCAATTTACATCAGTGGACTTTAGCGGCACCTGGGTGGTGGCTCAGTCATCAAGTGTCTGCCTTTGGCTCAGGTCATGATCCTGGAATCCTGGGATCAAGCCCGGTGTCAGGCTCTCGGCTCAACAGGAAGACTGCTTCTCCCTCCCACTCCCCCTGCTTGTGTTCCCTCTCTCACTGTCTCTTTCTGTCAAATAAATAGATAAAATCTTTTAAAAAAAATAAATGAAAAATGTTTTTAAATCAGTCAACCAGTGGATTTTGAGTAATGCAGATTGCTCTCCATAATGTAGGTAGGCCCCATCCCTTCAGTTTAAGGTCCTAATAGAACAAAGACTGATTTCCCCCAAGCAAGGAATTCTGCCAGTAGGCAACATCAAACTTGAAATGCATCATCTGTTCTTCTGTGAGTCTTCAGCCTGATGGCTCACCCTCCAGAGTTTGGGCATAGCCACCTTCCTAATCACATGAGTTGATTCCTTTAAATAAGTCTATTTTTATATAGACACATCCTACTTGTCCTGTCTTTCTGGAGAACTTGGAGTAATCCAGTGGGAGTCACCTGGAGTGGAAATGGAGGTGAAATACTGGTCAGAAGATTGCTGTTTTCCTATTATATATCTGGTCGACATTTAGATCTTTTAGACTAGAATTATTCTTACCTTATTTGGGGAAGATAAATTTTTAAATAGTTAAAAAGAGAAGGCTGATATGCTTTATAATCACAGGGCCCTGGTTTAATTCTACTGGTGCCACTCACTGGCTGTGTGACCTTGGACAAATCTCTCTGTGCCTCAGTCTCCCCAGGTGTTAAGGCAGGTCTTGGTAGGGCCATCAGGGGGGTAAATAAACCAATGACTCTAGAATAGAACTGGGGATAGTCGGTGCTGAATAAGGGTGTTTGTTGTTAGGACAAAGATTCCTCTGTTTTCATCAACTTCCTTGGCAGGAGCTTGGGCTGTTACTTTGATTTCATCAGGATTATCGTTCCAATAAAATACACTGGTAGAAAACTCATTCTCTTGGAAAAGAGTATTGCCCTTTTAATATTTTATCCCTGACATGCTTTCTACGACAAATACACTTCAGTGTTGTAATTAAAAACCGCCAATGCAATGCATCTGTCCGTGAAGAGAGGTCAGTTCTGCCCTGCTCTCCGGGATCGATCAGTGCGGGGCTCCTGCAGCCAGTTCAGCGAATTCCTGCCCATCGCCTGCCACGCACAAATGAAAGCACTTCAGATGACCCAACGTGCACTTCTGCCACTCGGGAGACCGAATCGGGAGGCAAAGAAACGTCAGCGTGGGAGTGGCCAGGAGAAGGAGTCCAGGAGAATATGATATCCGAAGGGCAGCTGCCACCTGGGAAAGGTGGTGCTCCGTCAGAGAAACACACCAGCCTTCCCTAGAGGATGGTTCTTTGCTTTGGTGTGAAGTTATCAGAGGAGTGGTCTTCATCACGCACCGGTGGGGGTGGGGTCAGGCATGGGTTTCAGAGGGGTCTGCAAACTCCCTGAAATTATCTGCAGGCTTTGGTGTGTGTGTGTCGGGGAGCAGTATGTGACTTTCCTAGCTATTCAGAATGACCCTCAAAATGTGGCATTGCCTGAGTATGACCCGAATAAGCAGGTACTTGGAGCGCGGAGATGTCAGGGCTTGGAATGGTCACGCGTCTTGGTGGAAGCCCAGGATAGAAGGTGTCAGCCAGCCTCCTTTCGGTTTCTCTGGACTCCCCACTGTAGACCCAGCCCTGGACTCAGTCTGACCATGGGGGGATGCCTGCCACGAGCCTGGCCCTTAGCAGGAGCAACCAGGACCCCACACCACCAGGGCAGGCCCCCTTATCTACAAGGGAAGCGGGGGGAGGCGTACTTTGGGATTAGGCACACTGCAGCGTGCATTTACTTCCTACAATGCCCGTGGTTGTACAATGCCCCAGTTTCTAAAGGATGAAAATAAGGTTCAGAAAAATTCACTTGCTTAAGGGACTCGGGGTTGGGTCAGGTGGGACCTCTGGGCTGTACCCAGAACCCTGTCTTTCCGTGTCTCTGTGATACACAAGATCCTTCAGGATCCACAGTCCACCTGCTGGCTGTTTGGAATCATCTGCCGCCTTCCCCCAGGAGTACATTTTCTCCTGCCTCTAGGCATTCCCACGTGCTGTTCCCACTGCCTGGAGTTCTCCCTCACGCACTGTTGACACGAAAAAAATTTCCTCACCTTCCACACTCAGTTGAAGCTTCCTCTGTGCCCTGGGACCTTCCCCGCCCTCCTCCCAAACTCCCATTCCCCCCCACCACCACTGTACCCCTTCCCTGGTACCCCCCACACCCCCGATTTAACTCAGTCCTTCCTTCTTCTCAGCTCTTGAACCAGCAAGCACACGCTTTCATTCAAGAACATAGCACATTGATCGTTTTCTTCACTGTCCTTTCCATTAGTGTGAGAACTCAGTGAGGAAAAAATGTTTTGTTCTCTCTCCTTTTTGGAAACAATGTAAAAATCATATGCAACCTTCGCTGCCTATTCAGAACTGCTTATAATTCCTTGGCCTCTCCCACACTGTGGTCCCGCGCCCCCATACAATACCTAGTACATAGAATGCACTCAATTAAAGTGTCCGAGATATTGATAGTTGAAAGGATGGGTTTTTTTTCTTTTCCCCAAACTATCCAAAACCCCCTCCTAATCATGTTTCCTTGTCACGCTTCTCAAAAGTGTTCTGAATGAGGCACACGGGTTCAAAAGACGGCGTATTCGCTCCTGATGCTAATTCACTGTCATTCACTGCAGGAGGGGAAGGTGGAAAGATGACAGAGCCAGACCTCTCCAGCCCTCTTGTGGCGGTGGAAAGTAGCAAGAATGCAAATGAGAGTAAGCCTCTCCAGGGAAATGTCCTCTAAAAGAAATGGCAACCAAATTAGACATGATAGATCCCTGGACATTTTTACTTCTCGACACAATTGGACAAAGCAGTGGATTGCCCGGCTCCCCGCCCTCACTGAACGGGAACTCAATGATTGCCTGTTCCATGGTCCTGTTCCTCCCTCCTCAAAAAGAGATCTGCGGAAGGCTGGCTCCTCTCCCATTAAGGTCACCAAAGGGCTGCTGAATGTGGGGGAACAGTAACTTCAGCAAAAGGTCCAGGAAGATTTAGTGAAATTGAGCTCTGTGCTGTGGCCCTTGGTAAGGAGCACAGCTAGCAAGACCACACACGGGGAACCTGGGGCTGCCTCGCAAAGGCAAGACCAAGTCCTATCGGGTACAGAACAGCCTCCCCGGGAGCTCCAGCAAGTGAAAGAGGGAGAATGCATCATGATCATCCCTACAACTAGCAACCCAGCTACAGTGGGAGTCCAGACATTCCTGGTCGCCATTAATTTGCAGAAATTACCAGCAAAACCCAGGGATTTGTTTGATGACATGTGACAGAAGAGAAACAGTGGCAGTTTGCAACATGAAGCCTGGTCTAAAATATACTCTGCTTAAGCAGTGCCCCTGAAATATATTTTCCCTTGGTCTGGATCGACAGCAATGCCTGGCCAGACTTCCCACCCCAGTGCCTTCCGTTTTCAAACGGACTTTTCAAAGAGTTCTGTGTGTCACGAACGAAGGTCTTCAGGCCATAGGTGGACCACTGCTCTGGACATTTCATCCAGAGAGGAACTTAAAGTTGAAAGCATCTGGAGAAACCTTCCCCAGTTTTTGCTAAGGTGCCCAGAAATCAGCTGGCAACGGAATCCTTCCTCTGTCCTGTCTCAGACACGTTTATGGTTCCACGTGTTCCATCCAAATGCCTAGATTCATAGTAGGTAAAATCCCAGCCAATTCACTCCTTCTCATTTTGGAAAAGGATGTGACACATAACTCTATAAAGTTAGCCTACCACACCCGCCCCGAAAGATAGATGTGTGAACCTGAACAAGTCACTTTCTGGACTTCATTTTCTTCTCCCGCACAATCAAGAAGTGATCCACAGGGACACCTGGAACTCACTGACATTGTACATGTTGCCTGTCTGACTAGGAGCAAATTTATTTTCCAACAACTTGCTTCCTTCTGGATTTTATTAAGATGACTTTACTGATTTTATAACAATCTTGACCTTCTTCTCAACATCGCTGGGAACCCACTTAACACTATTCTAAAAAATCAAATCTTCAAAAAACAAAAACGAGAAGAGATACATATGAAAAATTCAAGCAAAATAAAACAGTACACAGAGATACATATGAGAAATTCAAGCAAAATAAAACAGTACACAGAAGAAAATCATCCTGAATACAATTATCTAGATATTAGGCATCACCGATCTTGTCAAACATTCTAGACATCCCTTTGTGCATGTCTTCAGAGAGAAGCGTGCATAGGTAAATGGAAATTATTTTCCAAAAATGGGATTATAGTTTCTATGTTCCTGTTGGTAAAATAACCAAATTTAACATTATTTTGTAATTTAACATAAAAAGGAAATTAAAGTGAAATCGAAAATGCTCTATCAGTCAAAATACATAGTGACAAATGGTCACAACATTCTTGTCAACTCATGGGTTGGGTCTGTAACTGCTTTGACCAATAGAATACCATGGAAGGGATGCTGTTTGGATTCCAAGCCTCACCTTTAAGAGAAGTAACTGTTTCTACTCCCTCCCTCTTGGGATCTAGACATCATGCTCTAAGGAAGCCCAAGCAGCTCCACAGAAAGGTCAACAAGAAGGGAAATTGAGGCTCCTTGCCAACAGCCACAACTGAGGTCCCAGCAAACAGAGAGAGTGAACTTTCGCCAGCCCTGTGAGTGAGCCATCTTGGAAGGGATTCCTCCAGCCCCAGGCGCCACCAGGCGTGGGAGAGATTAACTGCTCCCACTCTGAGTTCTGCTCAAATTGCCAAATTGTGATCAATACATGATTACTGTTGTTTCAAACCACTACGTTTTGAGATAGCTTGTGATACCATACTAGATAGCTGAAACAAAATCCCTCTGCAGTCAAGAAAAAGATGCAAGGTTTAAGAGTTGGAGTTTCTTAGTTATGTATTTCACATTGGAAAGTCTCAATTGACTCTAGCTATTAAAAAAAAAAAAAATCCAGGGTTAGTTAGTCTTGGTTCCATATTTAAATGATAAAATGTTTACTATGTGATTTTTCATCACATCCCCTCAATTCCTAATTTCTATTATTTGGTTCAATCACTTTGTTGCTGGATTTTAACCTCGAGTGCCCACCTCCAAAAAAAAGTTCATGGACACGATCAAATACCATTTCCCTAATTGTTCTGCTCTCCCTGTCCTTTTGCTTTGTATTTATTATTATCTAAAGGCTTTCCTTTCTGCCAACTGTTCCCAATTAGTCATAGAGTTAGAATGAAATAATGTTGAATTGTACAACGGGAAAGTTATTTTCTTTTCACATTCCTTCAGTTCTGTTTAAATCAAAGAGTCTTGGGTGGTGCCTTGCTGGCTGGGTTAGTAGAGTATATGACTCTTGATCTCGGGGTTATAAATTTAAGCCCTATGTTAGGTGTAGAGATTATTTAAAAGTAAAAATCATAGGGGCGCCTTGGTGGCTCAGTTAAGCATCGGACTCTTGATTTCAGCTCAAGTCATGATCTCAGGGTTGTGGGATTAAGCCCCATATTGGGCTCTGCACTCAGCAAGGAATCTGCTTGAGATTCTTTCCCCCTCCCTATATCTCTCCCCATGATCAAACTCTCTCTCTCTCAAATAAATAAATAAATCTTTTAAAAAAATAAAAATCTTTTAAAAACTTAGTTTGGCATTAGTGTACCTTCACCATATTTCCAAATGTATGTAACCTTCCTTTTTAACAGTGAGGTCAAGTTTTAGGACCTTTAACAAGCAACAATATAGAACTAGAATTTAGTCATATTAATGTACTTTCATTATATCTATTTTATTCTTTTTTTTTTAAAGATTTTATTTATTTATCAGAGAGAGAAGGGGAGAGAGCGAGCACAGGCAGACAGAATGGCAGGCAGAGGCAGAGGGAGAAGCAGGCTCCCCGCCAAGCAAGGAGCCCAATGTGGGACTCGATCCCCGGACACTGGGATCATGACCTGAGCCGAAGGCAGCCGCCCAACCAACTGAGCCACCCAGGCGTCCCATATCTATTTTATTCTATTTCTGAAGAGTTATATTGGGTTTCCACCTACTGTGGTGATATGAAGTTTCCTTTTAAAATAAATTTCTTGGGTTAAAAAAGTGATTTAAGGAAAATATTAAGTACACTATATAGAACAGATGGCACTTGAATATGGCACAATTAAGTCTGTGATACATGAAACTTGGCCTTTAGAGAAAACTTTTCTTTATCCTCTTAAAGAGTCAGGACTCTTAACTCTTTAAAAAAAAATGTTAAAAATCTGTTCCATGGCTGTACTCCAGCCAACGGGCACATCCTCTCCCCTGTGATGGGGAGTCCTAGAAGCTATGCTTCAATGTCAGCCCCAAATTGTTCATTCCCCACTTCAGTCACCTGTCTTCCCAATATCTCTTGCCACCCACCAAGTGAGAAGCCAGGTGACGAAAAGGGAAGGTATCTGTGAGGTCAGCCTTGTCAACACCAGGAGAGGAACTTTGCCTCGAATGTCCCTTTGCTCTTCTACTTGGCTTCCTGAATCCCACCCCAGCCCCAGCATCTTGTCTTCTTTCTTTTGTCTTCAAGAAAGCTCGTTTCTATCTGTTGTGGGGATGACTAGGCTGGTGTGGTTGTGATTATTCCATCTCCTCTCTTTTTTGTTCCCTTAGGCTGGGGACTGTCTTCTACCCACTCTTTCCGGATGCTTCCCCGCTTCTCCTCTTCACTTCCTCTGACCACATCTGTCCAGACTGAGAGCTGATTAGACAACTTTCAGAGTTGTTTTGACTCCTACTCTTTCCCCAGTTACAATTCCGGTTGATTGGGACAGAACCTCACTGAGCTGCACCAGAATCTTCCATTTCCTTCTTCGACCATCTAATTTGGGAGTTTGTGGCATAAATCTGTAACCCTATCATTGTTCAGGCGGTATCCGTGAACTTTTTTTGGTACTACAGTTTCCACTGGTTTTTACATTTAATCTTTTTTTTCTCTCCTTCTTTCTTTGGCAAGATCTTTATGACCATTTGAGCTACATTTGGTCTAACCAAAGTGTTGGCCAACATCTGGGGGCACAATCAAAATAAAAAGCCCCTGAGTCTCCCACAAGCTTTGGCAAGGCATTGTGGTTAGTGGAAAGGTTATAGACTGGATCCGAAGCCCCGCCCTGTTGCTCCTGGCTATGTGACTTAGAGCAGGGCACTGAACTCATTCATTCTCTACTTCTGTCCCTACAAAGTGGCTAACATGCCTGTCCAATAACGACGACTCAGGAGATGTTAGTCCCTTTTCCACTTCCTTCTTTTCTGCCAAATTTTCTGTGTCAGGACTGGCCAGATACAGAGGTAGTGAAAGCCAGATCTGCTGTTTGTTCTAGGGACAAGGGATGCAGGAGTGAGTATAAGGACTGATGTGAATCCAGATTAATCCATGGGCAGAGAACCAGCCCCCAGTTTCCTGCCTCTTAAAGAGCCTTGAGAGTCACACGTGGCTCAGAGCCCTCCTGGACGGAGCACATTCCATTCTCGGGCCTTCAAAATGAGGAGATTGAGTCAAAGTCATGTGAAAGATAAGGAAAAGCCTTGACTGGGGTGATTCTAGAAGGAACGCAGATGCTGAAGGAGGTAGTTGCGTCCAATCAGCGCTCTGGTTTTTCAGGTTCTCCAGGCACCTTCTCTCTTTCTGTCCCTCAGTCAAACATGCAACCACACACACACGTTTACACATCAACACACGGTCACATCCACATGTACACACACATACAAGCTCTCACACACAGACACATACATGTTCACACTCACTTCCAGACACGCTGGTGCACACACGGGCACGCACACTCTCACTCACTCAAACACACACTCCTGTTCAACTCTTTGCCCTATTAAAAGAAAAAAGAAACCACTCCTGCTCTTTAGACATCAGGAAACAATATGTTTTCAGCCACAGAAATACTCTGAAATGTTATCCCATCTGTCATCATAGTGGTCTGGGAAGTAGCCAACACAATTAAAATGCAAGGACAAGGGCACCCCAGCGGCTCAGTCAGGTAAGCGGCAGACTGGATCTCAGCTCAGGTCATGATTTCAGGGTCATGATCACAGGGTCGTGGGTTGGAGCCAAGCTCTGCCTCTGGCTCTGCACTCAGTGGGGAGTCTGCTTGTCCCCTTCCCTCTGCTCGTCCGCTCACTCTCTCCCTCAAACAAATACATAAATAGAATCTTTTTAAAAATAAATAAAATGCAGGGACAGCCAACTCCTGGGTCCTACCAATGACAAAATTTACAGTCCACTAAAAATACATAAATCCTACAAAACCAAACCCCAGATTTTCTAGTCAAGTTTTGTAAAGCTCAAATACGATCATATTTATCCCAGGTAGTAGAAGCCAAGTTCATTAAAATTACTCGTTAACCTAATTAGGTGACTGAGCATAGCATCCATGCTGGGCTGGAGGATGGGTGAGTGAGCAGACCGGTGGTTCTCATTTCCCTGAGAGCCACTGCGGACATGATTTATTTGAGAAAGCTGCATCTTCAATTAGTGTGAATTGGGGAGTATCTGATTTATCACAGGTGCCTAAGATGCTGTAACCAAAGTATCATTACACCCAGAGAGCCTTTAAAGTTCCCATGAACCAAATCAGCCATAAGACTGTGTCACTGGGCAGACACAATTGACATTGCCTCCTTACCCTGTGATGTCTTGCACTTCACTGAGATGCTTCCCCTCCCCCCCATCCTTTTGGTGTGTGCTCTGGAAATCTCAGCAAGAATGCTGCTACATCTAATCCAGACATAAATCTAATATATATATATGTAAGAGTCCTGGCTGAGCCAATCCAGGTTGCTGTCACAGAGCTGGTGGGCTAGGCCCCCCGTGGGGTCTCTTCGCCCAGGCTGGTGGTGGGAGGCATTTGGGGGCGAGGAGTGCTTGTAGTCGTCACAGAGGGGCAGAGCAACAGAAGGGAAAAGGTAGCTTCCATCCCTGCCACAACGTCCTCACATGGGCTGGCTCCTGCCCGCCCGTGTTGGCTAACAGACTTGACTGGATCTCCTGTGGAGAGAGAAGTTAGGACAGGAAGCCAGAGGAGCAGCTTTCATGAAAGTTCTGGCAAAATTCTGGGCACAGCTGAGGTGGAAGCACGCAAGCTCCACCAAGGAGGGCCAGAGGGATCATGACCCCTGTTTCCACCACAACATGGCAGTGGGGTCTGGCAGGCTCTGTGAAGCTGCAAGAATGATTGGTGACAATTTCTGTCATGACAGCAGAAGACTCAGTCTCTCGAGGGCCACCAGCAACCATAGAGACTGGTAGTCTCCCCTGGGGCTTCCATGAGAAGATCAAGCAAAAGAACTTGAGGAGACTCTTAACTTATGAGTTATCCCTGGAGACTCACAGAAACCCTGGGCGCACTGAACGTCTGGTGGGTGGAAATCCTTCCTTCTTCCAGACAAGTTCCGATGTCGATGCCAGTGTCACCTCTTTTGTTCCATCCACCAAGTGAAACCTCGGATGTTCAGATACACACACGCCACAATCAGTACATAAATGCCCAAACCTGTATGAGGCGCTCGCTGGCTCCTGGGAACACAGCTGGACTCCATCTCCCAGACTCCCCTGCAGTCAGGTGTCTCCAAGGGACCCACCCTGGTAAATAGAATGTAAACAGGAAAAATATGGCTGCTTCCAGGCCCAGCCCATAATAATCTCCCACCTATTGTGACATGTTTCTTTTCCCATCTCTTAGCTAACTGGAGAGGACTCCAAGAACCTAGATAGAGGAGGGCACACAGTGTGGCTCACAGGATGGAAGGAGCCCAACCCCTGAGTTTTTCCGCAGAGAAAGGCACCTGGCCACAAATACTCACAGTGGTGGAACACAGGCAAAAAAATAAACTTCTACGGTGCTAAGCCACGGAGATGTGGGGGTTGATTATTGTAAAAGCCGGTGTTGCTTACCTTACCTATTATACCATAAAAATATTATCAGCCCCAGCTGTGAGGAGGAAAGTGCAATTCCCAGGAGTTAAGTCAGCGGTTCTCAACCGGCAGTGATTTTGACCCCCAGGGCACAGGTTGCAATGCCTAAAGACATCTTGACCGTCACAACTCGGGGAGGGGGCCGTGTGTGCTCCTGGCACCCAGGCAGGGGTGGTTCTACTCATCCTACAGAGCCCTGGGTGGCTCCATAACAAAAAATTATCTGACCCAAAATGTTGATTGTGCTGAGGTTTAAAAATCCTAGGATAACCAACTTGTCCAAGATCACTGAACTAGGAGTAGGTGGCTCCTAACCCCAGTTCTTTCTCAACATCAGGTTGTCCCTTTACCTGGAAACTCGGGGATAAGCTACCATGTTCTTGCATCTGGTGTCCCCATATCAGTTCTTCATACGTATCTGACAGGAACATTCTCTCCTGGGGCCAAAAAGAATCAAGTTGAGAAATAATAAATACACATACATACATATATATATCTTAATAAGTTTAGGGGTTTTTTTTAAGATTTTATTTATTTATTTGACAGACAGAGATCACAAGTAGGCAGAGAGGCAGACAGAGGGGGGGTGGGAAGCAGGCTCCCTGCTGAGCAGAGAGCCCGACATGGGGCTCCATCCCAGGACCCTGAGACCATGACCTGAGCCAAAGGTAGAGGCTTTAACCAACTGAGCCACCCAGGCGCCCCAAGTTTAGGGTTTGTTTTTTTTTTAGATTTTATTTATTTATTTGAAAGCGAGCACACAAGCAGGGGAGCAGCAAAGGGAGAAGCAGACTTCCCACTGAGCAGGGAGTTGGATGTGGGACTCCACCCCAGGATCCTGAGATCATGACCTGAGCCTTAGACAGATGCCTAACCCACTGAGCCCTCCAGCCCCAATATTTTAATGGGTTTTAAGGAAGACTAACACTGGTGTTCCCTTCCTAATCAACAGTGACCAGAAAACAAGTGCTTGAAAATAAATGAACGTTTGCGGTCATAACCACATGCCAAGCCTCAGGAACCACAGGTTGAAGGTCTTTCCATTTCACTGCCTAGGTTCTTACAACCTTCTACATTACCCAACAAACAACCAATTTTTTTCTGCTTCTAGAAGCAATATATATTTTTTAAGACATCACTAAACAATAAGAAGTTTCCTATATTCCATCAGCTTGAGGAAGTCAAGGTACTTCCATTCATTTCTTTTCCATGTTTCTATGTGAGGATACTTCCAGATGAAATTAGCGTTTGAACCCACAGACTCATTAAATTGTCCTTCTAGTAGGGTGGGCACCATCCAATCCACGGAGGGCCTGAATAGAAGAAAAGGTAGAGGAAGCAGGGATTTGTCTCCTTTCTCTGTCTGCCCCACGGTTGAGCTAGAATGTCTCATGGCATCTTCTCCTGCCCCCAGACGAGCTTTTACACCATCTCGATCTCCCTTGATTCTCTGACCTTCAGCCTCAGACAGAATTATATCACAGGTTTCCAGCTTACAGACGGCAGATCGTGGGACTTCCTACCCTTCCTAATTGCGTGAGCCAGTTCCTTATAAGAAATTATCATATATATATATATATATATATATGTGTGTGTGTGTGTGTATGTATATATATATATATATCCTATTTGATATATATATCCTATATATATACATATATATATATATATTTATAAACATCCTATTTGTTCCTTTTTTTTCTAATGGAATGTTTCATGAGTCATCCTTACACAGAGGCCATGCTAATCTTCTCTGTATTGTTCCAATTTTAGCACTGCCGAAGCAAGCGCAATCCCCTATATATCACGTTTCTTGGAGAGCCTTGACTAACACAGCCAACATTTCTATATATTTAAGGAAGATGAGACATAGGCACACGTACACACATCCATGCATACACACACATATTAGAGACTGCTGGAACAAACTTGTGTTCTCCTCCTCCTCCTGAGAGCACATGGAGAATATATTTCCCAGCATGCATTACGGGTGGATGTGGTCATCTGACTAAGGCTAGCCATTGCAACATGAACAGAAAGGATGTGCTCTTATCTGAGGCCTGGGTGGGAGGACCTCTCATACCTGCTGCTCCATGTTCTTTTCTCCTTCTAGCTGGTTGGCATGGAGGCAACCACACGTTGAGAATGATGGAGATTTTTTCACTCTGAGTACTGCATGACTGTTTGGAAGGGAGTCACCCCAAGAACCTGTTCACCTGCTCAGGTTCGCTGTGTACACAAGAAATATACTTCCTCTGTGTACATTTGGGGCCTGTTTGTTATACTGGATAACATACCGCCCTGAAACTTGCTTCTTTCACTTAAAAATATATCTCAAACACATCTCCATGTTGGTACATATACCGTATTTTTTATAAGGCATACTTTATTCCCCATAATTTAACTTTTCTGAAATTGGGAGATTATCTCATATTTGAGAAGTACAGTTCTCCAAATAAGTTTCCATTAAATGATTAAGGGCATCTTAGAATCAAGGAAAAAAAATCCTACTTTTTAGGACTTTAAAAAATGTTACAAATGTCTTGTTGCCACTAAAATAAAAACATACCACAAGATTTTAAAGGAAAGGAAAAGTCTCCAGGATAGCAGAAATGTCCAGACAGAAAAGCTCTTCACTTGAAGTTCAGCTGAAATAGTTTTGTTGGGGCTCCTGGGTGGCTTAGTCATTAAGTGTCTGCCTTCAGCTCAGGTCATGATCCCAGGGTCCTGGGATCCAGCCCGGCATCACATTCCCTGCTCAGTGGGAAGCCTGCTTCTCCCTCTCCCACTCCCCTTGCTTGTGTTCCCTCTCTCACTGTGTCTCTCTCTGTCAAATAAATAAATAAAATCTTAAAAAAAAAAAAAAGAAATAGTTTTGTTAATGAAGAGGCAGAGTACCCCCAGTCAGATCCCCAATGCGAACAAGTAGGGAAAGTCTTTATTTTGAAACAAGATGAAACCAGAGCGGGAGACAAACCTTAAGAGACTCTTGATCCCAGGAAATAAACTGAGGGTTACTGTTCGGTTTTGGGGGGGTGGGGGCCGTTAAGGGGGCTGGGTGATGGACACTGGGGAGGGTATGTGCTATGGGGAATGCTGTGAATTGTGTAAGACAGATAAGTCACAGACCTGTATGCCTGAAACAAATAATACATTACATGTTAATAAATCTAGCTTTTTTAAATGGAAAAACAAAAGTCTTGATTTTAAGTAGTTCAGCCCTATTCAGGTTTAATCTTGGATCTACTTAGGTTATAACCAATAATTGCAATGAAGTTTTTTAAAGGACCACCAAGGGGGACTACCCAAACCAACCAAACTTGAAAAATATCAGAGAGCCTTTCAATGAAGGATTTTTTAAAAGATATTATTTATTTATTTATTTGAGAGACAGAGAGAGGGAACACAAGCAGGGTAGTGGGAGAAGGAGAAGCAGGCTTCCTGTAAGCAGGGAGCCCGATGCCAGACTCGATCCCAGAACTCTGGGATCATGATCCCAGCCGAAGGCAGACGCTTAATGATTGAGCCACCCAGGAGCCCCTCAATGAAGGATTTAAGTGGCATGACATGAGGCAGAGATACCAAATCAACCAGTTGGGTGTACCATCTCCAAAAAGACTGAGAAGCTCTAATTTTAAGACTATATTTCATTTATGTTTAAGAAGAGCTACCAAATTCTAAACTTTTTAAAATTACAAAGCACATTTGTATGAATTTGTATGAATCGTACGGGAAATGGAATGTTGGACCTAGATTTGCGGGTCAGAAAAATTCTCTCTCTCTAAAGGCTTTTGAAATCTCATGGGACTCCTGGGTGGCTCAGTTGGTTAAGCAGCTGCCTTCGGCTCAGGTCATGATCCCAGCGTCCTGGGATCGAGTCCCACATCGGGCTCCTTGCTTGTCAGGGAGCCTGCTTCTCCCTCTGCCTCTGCCTGCCATTCTGTCTGCCTGTGCTCGCTCTCTCTCTCTCTCTGATAAATAAATAAAATCTTTAAAAAAAAAAAAGAAATCTTATGAAAGCATAAGACAGGCTTCTTTTTTTTCAGGACTCATAAAACATTAAATATGAAAAAAAATAAGCAAGAAGCATGGGGTAAAACTTGACATATTAAAATTAATTTTCATTATCAAATACATTTGCTATTTTCTCTCCAAGGCAATGAGAGGCTTTGCGGTCACTATGCAACCCTATTTTGCCTCTTTTGATGGTTTCTGAGGTTCCTGGAATCCCTAAATTATTCTCTCTGAAATATGTTTCCTTTGGTAAAGCAGAATTTCTTTCTCACAGAAAGAATTGGTGGTTCAAAAATACCTTTTTTGGGTATAGAATAAAATATTCATCAAACCTTGCCTCCCCATCTCCCGACATCTGTTTATTAAAACTTGTCATCAGAAGTCCTATGGTGACAAACAAAGTTTTCCGGTGAAAGTGAAAATAACGGAAATAACTGATTTACATGATGATTTTTCTATTCCCAGTCCAGTTTTTCAACATTTCACAAATCTTAATGTTTGTACAGAACATGACCCCTGGAGCTTTCTTCCCTCTCAATCTCTAGTTACGCCATAAATATACAACAGTCAAGAACTGAGGAGTCTTGGGCTGGAATTCACTGAGGAAGATATGTAGGACACATCTTTTTATTTTTTTTTTTGATTTTTGATTTTTTGTAAACATATATTTTTATCCCCAGGGGTACAGGTCTGTGAATCACCAGGTTTACACACTTCACAGCACTCACCAAAGCACACACTCCCCCCAATGTCCATAATCCCACCCCCTCTCCCAACCCCCCTCCCCCCAGCAACCCTCAGTTTGTTTTGTGAGATTAAGAGTCACTTATGGTTTGGTAGGACACATCTTATAAGATTTTATAAGGTAAATTCCAGAAGCTCCCCACCCAATGTCAATTCGGACAAATAGAAAAAAAGAGAAAGTAACTTCTTTGGAAGATGTGGTTTGTAAAGCTGGTTGAACGAACGTCTTCAAAATAAGAGAGTGGCCAGCAACTTACTATTAATAGGCAATATTTATAGCCTTGAATCATGTGGTTTCTCTGGTGGTGAGTAACAAAAACCATTTGATTTTTCAGTCCAAGTAATAACCAGTCTTGTTCAAAGAAACTCATTTTATTTAAAGCTTTGGGATCGTTGGGAGTTTTTTCCTTGGTCAAAAAAAAAAAATTAATAAATTCAGCATCGAATGATTCTTCTTACTCTTTCTTTGCTCTAGAAGGAGAAACCTGCCTATCCTCTCAGCATCGTCTGTGGAATTTCTATTCACTGGAGACTAGGTAACTAGACTTGATTTATTTCATCCATGAAACAAACATTTTTATATAGCATTCACTTTGTGCTAAGTACCGTTCCAAGCACTTCACACGTGTTAATGCGATAATTCTGATACTCTTATAGGATTTCCCTGATATTTTCTTTCTTCCCCCAAACATAAGGAAACAGTGAGTGACTGCTGTGGATAGGACCAATATTGCAATGTAAGTCTTCTTGCCTTTAGGATTATCCCAAGCAGATAGAAATGAAAAATAGAAAGTTAGCTTCCAAAATATGGGGATGCCTGGGTGACTCAGTCGGTTAAGCTTCTGCCTTCGACTCCATTCATGATCCCAGGGTCCTGGGATCAAGTCCTGCATCTGGCTTCTTGTTTGGCGGGAAGCCTGCTTCTCCCTCTGCCTGACGCTCCCCCTGCTTGTGCTCTCTCTCTCTGACAAATAAATAAATAAAATTTTTAACTCCCAATATGACTTGGGGGTCATTATCAGTAGAGAAATGACAAACAGAAGAGCATCTATAAAGATAAATATTTGGATGCCTGGACCCACTGGGTGTCTCAGTGGGTTAAAGCCTCTGCCTTCGGCTTAGGTCATGATCCCAGAGTCCTGAGATCGAGCCCTGCATCGGGCGCTCTGCTCAGCAGGGAGACTGTTTCCTCCTTTCTCTCTCTGCCTGCCTCTCTGCCTACTTGTGACCTCTGTCTGTCAAATAAATAAATAAAATCTTTAAAAAAAAAAAAAGTAAATAGTTTACTCTCACGAAGCTTATAGTTTAGGACATTTGTGTAAGGGCAGGTTAACTTCTGATCATATAAGCTAACTTGTCTGTATTTATTGTATCAAAAAATCAGAAATTTTGTCACAAAGATACCATAAAATGCACTTAGAGAAAATAGGACAGAATGCTATCATGTAATCAAATGCTATCCTTCCCTTGTGATGGAAGACCAAGGTCCTAGTTTGGTCTTTGCATTCTTGTATGTATCTTGAGTTGCCTCAATGTATGTCTTATGGAGCCTCCCTTATTGAGAGTTGCAGATTGGCCAGATGACTTCCTGAAGCCCCCACAGTTTGAGTTCATTGCGTGCATCAATGTATCCTCCTCCAGCCCACTGGTCTTCAAAGTAGGATTCACAGAACACTAGACTGAGACAAAAATAAAGCCTTCCAAAAAATTGTTTCAGAAATGCTTCATCTTATGCGGCCCTCCTGAAGATACCCACTGTACTGAAGACTCTGAGGAACCCCTCAGGAAAGGCATTTAACCCAGCCTTGGTGTTCTGGGAACATTGCTAGAACCACTGGTTTACCTGGTGAGCTCTGGACAATCAGCGTCAATACATGAGGACAAGCACAGTGTAGAGAATGGAGTTAGGGCCTGCGTGTGCGGGTTTGTTTTCTCTGGCAGTGGTGTTTTTTGGTTCTTAGGTGCAGAAGTTTGAATTAATGATACTCTCAGTTCATGACCTGTGATACTGTGGTTTATGAGAAGAAATATTTATTTGGTCTTTGTCCCCCTCCCCTGGCCCAAGAGCTCCTCAAAGCCCTGGAATTTCCCAAGTGATAAGGGGTCTTTTTTGTTCATAATAAACCCCTTCCAACCACAGCAGAGTTTATGTTAATAGGGTGACTTTCAGAAAGTCCATAAGGAAGGGGGCTGATTGCCAGGGAGACCAACCACGTGATTAGGGGTTTGGTACTTTCACCTCCAACCCCAACCTCCAGGCAAGATACAGGGATTGGAGGTTGAGTTAACCCTTAATGTCAATGCTTTGACCAATCACGCCTCTGTAATGTAGTGTCCCTAAAAACCCAAAAGGACAGAGCTCAGAGAGCTTCCCAGTTGGTGACCGCGTGCAGGTGTTGGGAGAGTGGGGCCCAAGGAGGGCCTGGAATCCTGCACCCCCCTTCCCTCATATCTTGCCAGAGGCATCTCTTCTATCTGGCTGTTCCTGACTTATATCCTTTTATAATGAACTGGTAATCTAGTAAGTGACGTGTTTTCCTGAGTTCTAGCCAATTAATGGAAACCGAGGTGGGGGGGATTGTGGGAACTTCCCAATCACAGCAAATCAGTCAGAAGCATAAGCTACAACCTAGACTTATCTTGTGGGACTGAGCCATAACCTGTGGGATCCGACACTATTTCCAGGTCAACAGTTTCGGAGCTGAGCTAAGTTACAGGACACCCACCTGGTGTCTGGAGAGCCTGAGAACTGCTCGATGTGGGTAAAACACAGATTTAGAGTGCAGTCTTGACATAACGTGATAACGGGAGACACAAGAAGCTTTCCTCTATGTAACCCATTTTCACAATGGTCCAAGCAAGACCCCTCTCTGCGCTTTGTGTTACTCATCCCTGTTTTAAAATTTACCTGAGGTTTATTTTAACCAGATGTGGTAAGATACACAGACGCAGAATTGACGCCATGAAGGAAGAAGTTTTGTGCACACAGATCCTTAAAAACAGGAGGCACACCATGCCACACGGGGCCACGCAGAAAGGCACCAGAGCTGGCCAGGAGGCCAAGGGAACGGGGGGCAATGTGGGCAAGAACCTTCATGGTGGCTTTCATGGGAAAGCAAGGCAAGCTTGGTCAGCAGGCATAGGACTGACTAGTTTGAAGGCAGCAGGCTCTGGGGAGTAGGGAAAGTCCCTAGTTGTCTGGGAGCTAGTCCGTGTGTGATTAGCACAGGTGGATGGCCCTGAGTGTCAGAATGCTCTGGAAGCCAGGAGATGACCTGGAGTGTGGGCTCTGGATTGGTTGATTTGTCTGTGAAAGGTACACTCCCTGGTGCGTTGTTTGCTCTCTCTCTCTCTAGCAATTAATTAGTCCTGGGGTCAGCAACGGCCCCATGTCAAAACATCAGAATAAAAAGACATGTGTACTGCAATCTCTGACTTCTGCTCTCACTCCCTCCTCCCTAAAACAACCCCATTCTACAGTATTTGCTATATGTCCTTGGAAATATAAATAGGCTTGTAAAATATGAAGTAAGTTTCATGTATATGATTTTAGGTTGGATAGATGGTATTGTGCTAGAAGCTCATTCTCTTTCTTTTTTCATTCAGCCCTGTGTTTTGAAGACACATCCGTGTTGCCCTATAATCCTCTCATTTTTAGCATGTAGAATCCAGCAGCAGGATCATAGTTCTTAGGGTGCACTTGACTTTTGAGGAATAGAAGTTTTTAAAACTCTGTTCCTCTTCTTCAAAATGTCTTGGGCTTTTGCATTTCTATATAAACTTTAGAATCAACATGTCGATTTTTACCAAAAAAGTTTGCTTTTTCAAAAATTCAGATTGCAGGTCACCTGGGTGGCTCAGTCGTTAAGCCTCTGCCTTCGGCCCAGGTCATGATCCCAGGGTCCTGGGACTGAGCCCCGCATTGGGCTCCCTGCTCGGCAGGAAGCTTGTTTCTCCCTCTCCCACTCCCCCTGTGTTCCCTCTCGCTGTGTCTCTCTCAGTCAAATAAATAAATAAAATCTTTAAAAAAATATTCGGATTGCATTGAATCTAGGATCAACTTGGGAAGACATAACATCTTAATAATGTTGAATCTTTTGATCCATGAACATGGATTTATTTGGATCTTTCATTTCTTTCAGCAATGTTTCATAGTTTTCAGTGTACAAGACTTACACAAATTGGGTGCCTGGGTGGCTCAGTTGGTTAAGCAAATGCGTTCGACTCAGGTCATGATCCCAGAGTCCCAGGATCAAGCCGTGCATTGGGCTCCCGGCTCCATGGGGAGTCTGCTTCTCCCTCTGACCTTCTCCCCTCTCGTGCTCTCTCTCACTCTCTCTCTCTCACATAAATAAATAAAATCTTTAAAAAAAAAAAGACTTAAACAAATTTTGTTAAATTTATCCATTGGTATCTTATACTCTTGATATGGTTGAGTGGTTAACTATGGTTAAGTGGTATTTTGAAATTCCAATTCTCAGTTATTCATTGCTATTTATAGAAATAGAGTTGATTTTTGAATATTTATCTCATATCCTACAACATTGCTAACATCACTTTGTTCAGGAAGAACAACAAAGTCCCCTATTTCTTCTATTAATAAATTTTTTTTAGGTTTTATTTATTTATTTATTTATTTATTAGGTTTTATTTATTTAAGTAATCTCTACTTCCAGTGTGAGACTCACTGGGAACCCTGAGATCAAGAATCAGGCCTTCTTCTGACTGAGCCAGCTAGGCCACCCAATAAACATTTTTAAGCTCTATGGGTATGAAGATATCAAAAAGCTGTATTTAAAATGTAGCTTCATCCCTGAATGCTGTATACTTTTGCATTTCTCTCTTTTGTTGCGTGCATAATGTCGTATGGATAAAAATAAAGATGACATCTTAGTGCCAGCTACTTTGTGTGTAGAACTCAACCTTACCCCTGTCTTTTCAATAAGGCATGGAAACCTTAAAGCTTGTTGGAGCCAACACTTTCTGCATTTTCAAAAAGAGATATGATCCTCAACAGAAGATACATAGACACAAATATAAGCTTATGCACTTTTATATACAATTTATATAAAAGACAAATCGAGGGTCTTATTTTTACTTCGGCAAAAGAAATAGTTATTGCAGAATTCCTTAAAGTAACATAAAAGATTGCATTGATTTTGTACTAATATTAAATTGAAAATACAAAAGTTCAATTTACTTGCCATGTCTGGGGAATACATCTATGTATAAAGACAGACACACTAGCAAAGATTTGACAATTACGTGTGTGTGTGTGTGTGTGTGTGTGTGTATGTTTCTTCCAGGAATAGTCTATTCAGAGGCCATTTGAGCCCCAGTGTCCTTTCCAATTCTGGGATGAGCCCATACGTTTGCTGATTACCCTTCAGGTCCTATATCCAAATTAACATTTGTTGGTGGCATTTGTAAGGGGAAACGTAGCACAGCAGATTGGAAATTGATGAACCTCCTGGAAAAGCTATGCGCTAAGCTGTGTCAGATCTGCCTGAGTGGGCTGTGGCAGCTGCAATATCCCAGCGCCCGGGGTACAGATGGTGCTCCTGTCACGTGGCCAAGGATTGGCCGCCTCCCTCCCATCACACAGAGCTTCAGATCTGGAAGCTAGGCCTGCCTGGAGGGCACCTACTCTCCACTCCAGCCCCCCGCGCAGCTGCACAGGGCTGCGGTTCTGCTCCGACATTCATAGCACACGCTGGCCCAGGCTTGGAAGAAGGGTGCTGGCCCAGCAGCACCTGGGATATTCAGAAAACCAGCTACTACCCAGAATAGATACCTCCCTCCAGCAATGCAAATCCTTACATGTCCCGCTGGAAGGTATCAACCGTCTAATCTGGCATCCCCAGCTCCTGCCCGTCTGGGGCCTTCCACCTTCATAGGCTTGCACAGAACGTCACCCTTCAATGGGCCTTTCCGATCCCTCCACACAGTCCACGTTATCCCTCGAGGCTGTGGCTTGTCAGTACCTACAGGATCCTGATTTATTATTCACTCATCGATTCACTTCTTCGCTCCACAAATATTTATAGAGCATCTCATACATTCTGGGTGATGGGGATGCAACCTTGGGAAAGACCTACGTGAGTAAGGAAGACTCCATCTGTCAGGAAGATCAGTAAACAGTCACGGAAGTAAGACAGGAGAAGCCGAGACGTCACAGGAGGACGTAGGAAGATTCCTAGGCAGAGCTTTGAGGAGGAGCGTTTTCATAGAAGACCTGGTGTGCCAGCTGAATCCTGGTGAGCATGCGCTAGGCAGTCCCCGCAGCAGAGCGGGGATGGGGCTGTAGGGAGCATTCCACGCAGAGAGGCCCAAGGGGCTCCAGATTCCATATCCTAGAGAACTGAGCCAGAGCAGGGAGGAGGCAGGACTCTCCTAGTTGGTGCCTCTTTTTATTTTGCTTTGTATGTGCTTTTAAGCTTACGTCTGCATTCTATCCAATTATTCTTATATATATATATCTTATATATATCCTACTATTATTTTCTCTGTCTCTGTGAAATATCCAATTCCTAACAGAGCTTGGTAAGCACGAACATTGCAAGGCTCCATAAAATGTTGTTGACCCTTAAATACAATAAATGTCTAGATGGGAAGAACCCAGAGAACACTTCTGCATCCCAAGGCATGAGGGTTGTCTGTAGGCAAAGCATGTGTTTGATGATTTGAGTTGCAAGCTGAACTAGCCACTCTTTTTTTGTGGAACACTAATTTTTACTTGAAAGAAAGATTGATTAGCAAGCCATAGTTATTCAGAATTGGGTATTTGGAAGTCAAACTTCTGAAAATGAACAAGCAAGACTGTCCTTTCAGTGAGACCATATCTGTAGTCGAGGGCAAAATTTGAGCTTTTAAGAAAAAAAAAATGAGAATTTTGGAAAACTTTTTCTTCCCCCTTGAGTTTGATAGCTTCCCAGTAGCTGAGACTTTTCTAATGAAATTGGGGGTAATATTAACAAATATGATCTTTTGATATTGTTAAAATGAAAAGTGCCAACACTTAGAAAATCTGCATAACTCGGTAAGTCAGTATTTTCCAAATGACCAATGCATGATGCTATAAAATCACGCATGAGTAAAAAGATCTAGTCAAAGAGCTAGATCAATAGATTTTAATGTAACTGAGTATGAGAAGTTCGTTAATATAGATTCAGATTTCATATTGCAACTAAACATTAACAAACTACTGCTTAACAAATTCTAATATTGTATCAAAGAAGAGTATCCACAGTTACCTCTTTTTTCCTGAGCAAAGGAGATTTTCTTCATCTACTTCAACCAAAACAACATATCGCAACAGATTGAATGCAAATGCCAATATCCAAGTCTTCTGTCAAGCTAGACATGAAAGAGACTTGCAAAAATGTAAAATAATGCTGCCCTTCTCAATAACTTTTTGTTCAGGAATATAAGGTTGTTTAGTTTAGTTTTGTTTTGTTTTACAAAGATTTTATTTATTTATTTGACAGAGACAAAGGGAACACAAGCAGGGGGAGTGGCAGAGGGAGAGGGAGAAGCACACTCCTGGCTGAGCAAGGTGCCTGATCTGGGGTTCGATCCCAGGACCCAGGGATCATGCCTTGATCTGAAGACAGATGCTTAACTGACTGAGCCACTGAGGCATCCCCAGGAAATATAAGTTTTGTTGGGGGGGGTGTTAAGACTTTATCTATTTGACAGACAGAGAGAAAGAGAGAGACAGTGAGAGAGGGAACACGAGCAGGGGGAGTAGGAGTGGGAGAAGCAGGCTTCCCGCTAAGCAGGGAGCCCTATGCAGGGCTCAATCCCAGGACACCAGGGTCACAACCTGAGCCAAAGGCAGACACTTAACAAATCCATCCTGGATATCCATCCATCTAGGATTATAAAAAATAAAAGTTTTTTTTTTAACAAAAATGTTATTTATGTTAACCTGTAATGGATTTATTATTGTTACTATTAATTAATAAACATATTTTTATAAATTTCTCAGTTTTAATTTCTAATTCAGTAAGTAGTTATAGATCTGTGTTGCCAGATTTAGCAAATAAAAATACATATGCTGCAGGGGCACCTGTGTGGCTCAGTCAGTTAAGCATCTGCCTTCAACTCAGGTCATGATCTCAGAGTCCTGGGATTGAGCTCCAATGCTCAGCTGGGAGTCTGCTTCTCCCTTTCCCTCTGCCCTTCACCCCTCACCCCTGCTTGCACTCTCTCTCTCTTGCTCTGCTCTCTCATTCAAATAAATAAATAAAATCTTTTTTTAAAAAATACAAATATTGCATGGGACATATATAGTGATCCTAAAACTATTTATCCAAAACTCAAATTTAACTAGGCACCCTATATTTTGTCTGGCAACCCTACTATAGATATCATAAGTGAGCAAAAGTTCTTAGGGATTCTCAATAATATTTTTTAAAGTGCAAAGGGGTCTGAAGACCAAAACATTTGAAAGCCACTGCTTTACATTCTGTCCAAGTCCCCCACCTTCTGTCCACAGGGCTAACAAGCATCAACTATGAGGGATCATGGGTGGTCCTCCGGATGAGTGGAAGGCCCACCATTTAGATGGCTTTGTGGCTTCACTTCCCGGCCCTTGTGAGGTAAAACAAGAGCTTTCTTTCTCCGAATTTGTTTCTCCACCCCCTCTTCTCCCATCCAAGCTGACTTTTCACCTCTGTTCAACCTCTTCCAGCCCAGGTCCTAACTGGTTGCTGAGGCCAAAAACTCCTCTCTGAAACACTCATCAGACATTTCCATCTGTCCCTTAGCCTTGCTGCATCTCTGAATCTTTGCTTGTGCTTGGAATGGGCTAGAAGAAGAGAAACTATCCCCCTACCCAGGAACTCTAGGCAGAAGAATAGGGAAATGCACAGAACATAGATTATTATTTCACGTAATCCTTAGCCACACTTGCGATTCAGAACCCTGACTGTTCTGATGGTTTATGGTCCCTCCTCTGAGCCCCTGACCCATATATCCAGCCACCTATTCCATACGCAGCCCCTTCTACCTGGAACATTCCCTCTTGTTCAAAACTGGAACTGCTTTTAACTCAAGTCCCACTGAGCTCAAGTGTTGCTTTCTCAGAGAAGCTTTTCTTTATGTTCCAATCTGAAAGAGATTACCTCTCTCCATAGTACCCTGTTCTTTTTCCTCATAGCATTCATCATAATTTAAATTTTATATTTATCTGTGCTTGCTTATTTATCATCTTCTCTCTTGGTAAACTGTGGCCACCAGGAGAGCAGGAAACATGTCTGGTTTGCTCAGTACTGTTCACCCAACAATTAAGTGCTCAGAATAAATAAATTAAATAAATTAATGAGGACAGAAGTATACCTATTGCTTTTTTAGACCTTTCTTTTTTAATGTAATCATGAAAAGCTATAAATTGCCCTTTAAGCTCTGCTTTAGCTGCATCTCACAAATTTGGCGTTTTCATTATTTCAGTTTAAATATTTTCTAACTTCATTCTTGATTTCTTCCACGATCCATAGATTATTTAGAAAAGTGTGGCTTAATTTCAAATATCTTGAGTTTTCCTAAATACCATATTGTTACTGATTTCTAATATGATTTGATTACATGGTGGTCAGGGAACATATTATTTCAATCCTTTGACATTTATGGATCCTTGTTTTATGGCCCACATACAGTCTATCTTGGTGAATGTAGAATGCACATTTGAAAAGACTTGTGAGGTGTAGTGTCCTGTAATATCAATCAGCCCAAGGTGGTTGTCATAGCTGTTCATTTGTATCATTTATATCTTTACTAAATTTTTTGTCCTAGTGGTTCTGCCAGTGGTAGGAAGACAGGTTTATACTTCATGTATTTTGAAGCTCTGTTATTTAGATGCATGAATACTTAACATTTGTTATGTTTCCCTGGTAAGTTGATCTTCTTATCATTATGGAATGTCCCTCCTTTATCTCTGGTAATATTTTTTTGTCTTGAAGTCTGTTTTAACAGATAAGTTCCTCTCTCCTGAACTGAAGTAAAATAGCCTCATTTAAATTCCATCTCTTTTGTATTTCTCCCTCACATTTTTACCTCTGGCTTATTCTCCAATCTCAGTGCTGAGCTGAATCAAATTAGAAAAGTGGCATGAACCAAAAAGATGATTTCCTGCAGTGCAGGAAGGAGAGGGGTAGCCAAGGCCAGCCCATCCCCCACCTTCATCCCTGGTGCAGCAATGCAGCCTCTCCCTGCTCTCTGCACTTGGCTCTGAAAGTTCCCCCTGAATCATGAAAAGCAGCTCTACGCATTTCTAACATTTTTATGCAGTTGACTTTATTAAACCTGGGGCTTTCAATAATGCATGAAAAGAATATCATTTCATGGCTAATAAAGCAGGGTTGGCAGACAAACTTTTTCACTAGAGCGTCTAACTGTGAACACAATCGATGCAACTTTAACAAGCGTTTCAGTGTAGGATAGATTCAGGGGAGAATTGCCTGGCACTCTGAGGAAATCAAGTGCAAGGTTAACTGTGATTTTTCTTCGTTTGAACTTTTCGGAACATCTTCTATTCTTGTTATGGGAAATAGCTGGCAATACAGATCTTTAAGCTCTAGCACCAAGAGTTCACAGGGTTTCCCCTAAACATTCATATTAATAAAAAGTTTCAGGGTTTTATTTTTTCAGTAAATTGCTATGGTCCAGTTGCTGGAGGAAACTCTTGTTTGTCTCAGATTGTTTTCAGTCTTCTCAGAAGCCTCCAATGCCCATACTGGATCTCTAAGCTCATGGAAAATAAATCAAAGCTAGCTCATTTCCACATCCATGGGCTTCAAACTTCATATTCTACTATTTGTAGGAACCTCCGTAAATGTTTATGGCTGGCAGCAACCTAGGTAATGGGATCTGAGAGGGCTGCAAAAACCATATCACAGGAACAGATTGTCCACCATCAGATACCCCTCTGAGTGAGACAGTCTTTTCAGAAGGTTCCTATTACAGCTCAGATGCCACTGCTGCACAGGTAACATTAAAGTTTACTAACACATGGAGGGGCTCCTGGGTGGCTCAGTCAGTTAAGCTCTTGGTTTCGGCTCAGGTCATGATCTCAAGGTTCTGAGATTGAGCTCTGGGTCAGGGTCCCCACTTAATGGGGAGTCTGCTAGAGGATTCTCTCTCTCCTTCTCCTTCTGTCCCCCACCCAAATAAATAAATAAATAAATAAGGCTTACTAACGCTTCAGAACATATTTGTTCATCTGATCCATTGTTAGTTCACTTCTTTCCCCCATCACACTGCAGAGAATTCTTGTCTGCAAAGACCTCTCTTCAGAGCTTTGTGCTCTCTCTAGGTAACCCTAGAGGCTTCTGCCATTATTACCCCCAAAGAGATGATACCAAATATACATCTCCAGCTCCAACCTATTTCCTACCTCTGGTTCCTAGACGGTCATTTCCACTAGGCTCTGACTTGCTAAATCAAAATCCATTATCAGACTTCCATTCAACAAGCCCTCATTTATCCAATGACCTATTCCCAAGCCACTCTAGGGCTCCTCTCATCCTTCCTCACTGAAGAAGTCACAAATCTTCATTCCTTCCTATCTAGGTCTCAGTGGCCTCAAGAAAATAATAATAATAACACAGGCAGTCTGGGGGATAAGAAGTGAATAGATGTGAGGCAGTTCAGCTCAAAACCACATTTACTGAGCACCTTCTGTGAGCCAGACACCAACTTGAGTACAAGACCAAACCAAAGGGCTTATAGAATGATGGGAGAAAATGGCAAGTAAACCAACAAATATGTCTGGAGTGACATTGTAGGGCTGTCTTACCTCAGGCTGCTATAACAAATTACCCTTGGCTGGGTGACTTAGCGATAAATATTTATTTCTCACAGTTCTGGAGCCTGGAAGTCTGAGATCAGGGTAGGGTACCAGCATGGTTGGGTCCTGGTGAGGGCCCTCTAACAACCTATAGATTGCCAACTTCTTGGTGTGTCTTCACATGGTAGAAAGAGAGCTCTGGTCCTCTTGCCACCCTATGAGAGCACTAGTTCCTTCTGTGAGGACTCCACCATCATAACCTAATTACTGATTACCAATGCCACACCTCCAAATACCGCCACATTGAGGGTTAGATTTCAACACAAAGATCTTAGGGTAAGATAAATATTCGGTCCACAAGAGGGGCTCAGAAGCAAAGGCTAGGGGGAGAGGGCAATCCAGTTGCAGAGAGAGAACAACCTGGAGGAAATAATGCTTTCCCTAAGGGCTGATGGCACGTGGCCATTAACCCATTGAAAAGAGGCGGGGAGGCAATAAATGGTATGAGCTAAGGCATGAAGATAAAACCATGGCGGCTTGGTATTTCCAAATCTTAAAGATGGAGTCAGGGAATGGATGGTGATGTGGCAAGAGGTAAAACTGATAAGGCAGCCAGTGGCCAAATTATAAAGGACCAATGAATACATCCTTGTACTTTTCTTATAAAAACCAGAGTTTAAAACAGGAAAATTACAAAATCAGATTGCCATTCTGGATAGATTCCTCTGGAAGAAATATGATAGATAAATCTGTGGGGGACAAGACTGGAGGAAGGGAATCCATTTGTAATAGATTGAATTTTTCATCCCAATTTTTATTCCACTTGCGTAGCATTATGCATCCATGCCCTTTACAGTGGGTGCAATACACTTTTTGACCTTGGACTTGATTTGGCCAATGGGGTGTTAGTAGACATGGCATGAGTAGAGATCTGAAATATGCTGGTGTGGTTGAACTACCACACTTGTGCTCCCACCTTCTGCATTGAGAAGAACATGGCCCTGCATTCTTCTGATAGCCAACAGTTGCCAGAAGGATGACTGACAAGTGAAATAGACCTAAACCCAACCTGCAGCTAAGGCAAGTCCAGCCAAGCCCATTCAAGATCACTGAACCACAGCCAACTTACAAGCACATGAATGAGAAACAAATGCTCATTGTTGCAAGCCACTGGGTTTTTGGATAGTTTGCTGCAAGAATTATCGTCTCAATCCCTAATTGATATACCAGTTAAGAAGCTATTAAAGGGACACCTGGGGGGCTAAGTGAGTTAATCATCTGCCTTCCACTCGGGTCTTGACCCCAGGATCCTGACATTGAGCCCTGAGTCATCTCCCTGCTCAGCAGGGAGCCTGCTTCTTCCTCTGCCTGCCTCTCCCCCTGCTTGTGCTAGCTCACTCTCTCATGCTCTCCCTCTGACAAATAAAATCATTTTTTAAAATAATATACTGAAATAATTCAATGAGGAGAAAATTCAGACTTGAAATAGACTAGTGGCAGTAAAGACATGGAAGAGATGAATTCATGATTTCCCTAGGAAGCAGGACCTAAATGTCGGGGTAATTGACTGGATGTAGGGATAAGAGAGAACCAAGGAAACTTCATGGGTTTCTAGCTTAGACAACTGAACAGATAGAGAGAATGTTACCAGCTGAGGTGGGGGATACAGCAGGAGTAGCTGTGAGGATGGTGACTTTTATTTAGATATGGGGACCCTGAGCAGCCTGTGGGGTGTCCAAACAGAGACAAGGGAAGGTTCATGTAATGAACTGGGTTTTGGGTTTTAGTTTTGTTTTTGCTGCCCAACATCAGAACCCACTTTCTATGTTAGAGAATAGACTCTGTCATTGCATGAGTTTAGTGGGAGGTAATGCCCCAGGTGCCGGATAGTTACTCTCCATGACCCTGGGGTCATGCGACACATGACCCAAGTGCAACCCATCAACTACTTTTACTCAACACTGTTTTGTTAAGGAAACAAATAGCAGGAGATGGTTGAAATTCATTCAGAGGGTTCCAGTAGCAACATGCAGCATCCTGTTTGAGGGCCATGGAACTCTCCACTCCCCCCTACCCAGACTCCTGCTTATTCTCTAAACTTGGTTTTCCAGCCCTTCTGCAGACTCCATGAGATACCCAATATCCTCCCTAAATTAACTCTATTTCTGATTAAGTCAAGTAGTGTTGGTTTCTATTGTTTACATCAAAACACCCAACTAAAAAACAAAAAACAAAAAACCCAAGTAGTAAAGAAATCAACAACAGGATAGGGGTGTGAGGGAGAGCTGTTTCTCTGGCCTGTCAGGGGAGAGAGCAATAAACTCCAGTTAATGTTTAGGAAGGGAAGCTGGTAGCCCCTGGCCCTCAGTGGGAAACTGCTAAAATTAAGTTATTGCTGACAGTCACCTGGAACAACGAACTCATTAAAGCAAAACTTTGAAGACCATATTGCTACTTGCAAAGAACAAAATGAAAAGCACGAGTCATAAAGACCGTTGTTAGCTATGGTTTTTCCTAAGAGCACTGTACCTTTTTTAAAAAGAAAATGACAAGCCTACATCTCTAAACTTTCAACCCAAAGACTTTCTAATAATGTGTTAAGACAATCTCTTATCATTTGCAGGCTAAAATAACTGAAAACCAAGCCGAAAGTTGCATTGCCAAATTTCAACATCTATTAAACTGACAAACTTCCTGGGTACGTTATGTGAAGGTTAAGGCATTTTCAGGAAAGACTTGGAACCCCCCAGAATTGTAATAAAGACCCTTGGGAAGATCTGAAGCACTCACAGTAACACTGAACATTGAACCCTCACTAGGTCTTCTACCCCTCCCTTCTCTGATGACCAGTCTGAAAATGCTGGAGCTCTCTTCACTCATTTCCTTGCAGAAGGAAATGTTCTACTCATGCCTCCTTCCCCCACTTCATTGCTCATTGATGATAAGTGCATAGTCTATAATAAATAGAGTCAGATCCCAGCTCAACCTGGAAGCAGGGGGCATAATTATGTACAAAGTTAAATCTTCATCAAAAGAATTTCAGAGAAGCAGACTCAGAGATGGAGATGGGCATGTCGAATCTTGCGACCACTTCTGTGGAATAGAAGGGACAGAAGCAAAATTGGGCAAAGGGAAATTAGGCACAGTAAACTGTATGCACCAGCAGCCAAGGCTTCGGCCAACCCTGCTGTGAGCTGAGATGACCCTACAGAGACTTGCCCAAGTCTTGCCCAAGGGTCCAGAGACTTGCCCAAGGGTCCAGACCTTTATAACCCAACTGTGACCAGCCACTGAATGTGGCTGCTCCAGGGAAGGGACATGGTCTTGGGCAATACAGTTTTCTTCACCTGAGGTTCCAGTGTCCAATCATCCCCAGCAGCTGAGGAAATGATTCCTCCATTCTTTGGGGGCATGCGTCAGGGACAGAGGAGGCGAGTGCGGCTTGCATCATAGTGTTTGCCAAGACTACATAATTTTCCATCACTGTTTAACCAGGAGCACTCTCCCCAGAAATCAAGAGTCAGTGTGCTTGCTCTGGCCACCCCAAGTGGCCCTCATTATCATGCCAGTTGTTGCATTGAAACTGGGACACAACAGTGACTCATGCGAAATGAAATTCCAAGAAATCATGGAGGGAAGAATCCAACACATAGAGACATAAAATACTGTAGGGGATTTATCATGGGTGCCCTGCCCATCCATCTGCTGGTTCTATCTTCAAGCAGGCCCAGAAGACCAAAGTGCACTGGTGAGGGGAGCACCAGCATCTCCAAACAGCAATTTCATGACTGATTTCCCTAAACCAGTGATCCAATGGGAGGCAACTGAAGTGGGATCCTTGATTTTCATGGAAAAGGAAAGACGTCAGAATGAAAGAAGGTGATTTCAGGCAATTGACTGCAAAAAGCAAGGTAACCAAAATGGAGTCAGAGTGGCAATCAAAATGGTCGGACCTGATTTGGTGGGGACTAATTCATTATGGAGTCTGGGGTAGAGTTAAAGAGTTGGCCACCAATATGGAATTTCTTTGCTCTCTCTAGTAAAGATGGCATCTCCAGCCTTCCCTTAGCTATATGTGGCTATAGGACTCGCTTTCGGCCAGTGAGATATGAAAAGAAGGGAGGTAGGCCATTTCCTGGGCATGCCTTTAAAGGGAGCAAGGGCAATGTCATGTTTACTGCCAACATCTCACTGCCCAGAATATGGGCAGAGGGATATTCATCGTCAGGGGGAGTGACCAGATAGAAAGGGTCTGGTCCCTGGACAACCTCTTAAAGCAGGGCTGCCATGACATGGGAGATGGGTCGCTTGTTATTGTTATTTGGGGTCTCTCTTATACCCCTCAGAATCTGAATCATTGTGTGTTCTGCCATGCCAAAACATTTGGTGACCTCATCACCCACAACACGCTGGGAGGTATGAACCCAGCCAGCAGCTCTGGAGGAAGTCATTAAGGAGAAAGTCAGAATACTGGCCTATCTGGGGTCCTCTTGGCCCCTTTTAGAATAACCTCAGGGAAAACTCCTCCATCTGCAATAGAGGGGAGAAGGGAGAGAACTCTCTGAAGAACGCTGCAGCACGCCAACCAAGCTGCACCAGGCTCCAAGAATGTGGAGCTTTTGTGGGTCAAGAAAAGCTAAATTAACGGATTCTGGTCACTGAACTGAAGCATTCATAAATTAGGAGATAGCCTTGTCACAGGAAGTCAGTCTGGATGCGGCCCTAATCTTTCTCAGGCATTTTGCTTTAAGATCTCTCTTCAAGACAAGGGAACCGCTCCAGGTGCCCGGAATGGATTAAGGGCTTTGATTCCCCCACAGGCCAGTAGTTTCCGATGGCCTCAAGATAACTGCCCTTAAATAAAGTGAATCCAGCACAAAGGTCAATAAGCAAATGGCCAGAGCCTTCAGCTTTAAAATCTATATCTAGACCACATAGCTGGCCTTTGGTATGTGCACCTGGAACTCCAGAAGCAAATAGAACACCCAAGATAACACAAGGCTGGCCTGAAATATCTTGTGACCGGTCAACCATCAAGTCTGTGACCTCTCAGTCAGGAGCTGGCCCTCCCTTTACATAAATGGCCATCTGGTAAATATTTTAGACTCTGTGGGCTCCATGGTCCTGAACCCACTTCCTGTTTACAGAATCTGCCCCCAGGTGAACTGTGGTGAGAGGGGCCTTCCCCTCACCAAGACTAGATACCTCCTCTCCCCTCACCCTGGGAGGCAGAGTGTGCAGGTGGCCTAAAGGGAGCCCAAGTCTTGGGCAAGTTGATACCAACAAGCTGGGCAGTTAAGTTCCCTCAGGCAACTCTGTGGTGTCACCCAAGTCCAGGGCGGGCACTGGCAGCGACCCCCACTGTGTGACCAGCCTAGGCTCTGTGGTGTGACCCTGGCAGGGGTTCAGGCTTCTCTGCTCTCCCTCTTGCTCATGTCCTAAGCCCAGTCTCTTCAGCCTTCTGGTCACTTCTTGAGAAATGTAGTATCTTCCCAATAAATTCCTCTTCCTGCTTAAGGTAATCAGTCTTCTTGTCGTCGTTAGTTGATGCGAAGAAGCATGACTGTGACAGTTAAGGATATCAATTTTGTAGCCATCAGCACAAAATACCAAAGATGGTTGGAAGCTGCCCAGGGAGAGCTTCTGGAAAGAGAAAAAGCGGGAGACAGACGCCACGGGCACACAAACACTGAAGGAAGGGAAAGAAAGCAATCTGCAAAAGCGAGGTGGGAGAGAATGGAACAAGTGGAAAATTTAGAGATTGTGTACGGAGAGCTGGAGTTCCCAGGTCGATATTTGGAACCAGAGTTGTCATATCTGTAAATAAGGCACAAAGTGGGTCGGCAACATCCACAGAAGCCACTGGGGGCCGTAAGCCAGTAAGGGTCACTGACATGGACGTGGGGGTCACAGAAGACAGAAACTTGGATGGATTCTTGCTGAGCAAGGATTTTTCAGAGCAAACTCCTTTGATCCAATTTAATTTCTTAATGCATGCTCCCTATTGCGCAGTTAAGACAGTTTTCCAACGTTTCCCATTTTTCATTTTTATATTCCTGAAATTATTTTTGTTGGCAACAATTCCTTTCCACTTAAATTTTACATCATGAAGTTGATTCGTCAACAGCTTCTGATGCATATATCCTTCCAATTAGAGCATCTGCAACTGTGAATTTTCTCTTGCCGCCTTTTTTTTTTTTTTTTTTTTTTTTTGGTAATCAAATTTTGAAAACTCATCAGGCAGACTTACTCTTCTGTTAACTTTCAGTCAGTGACAAAGGCTGAAGGGGGGGCTTTCAACCATGGTCAGTTTCACTTGCAATATTTAGAATGAATCAAATACACGAGAATAGGTGCTTATTTCTTGGCTCATCCATGGGGATACTGTGAACAGTTGTTTTTTTTTTTTTTTTTAATTTATTTTTTATTTATTTTCAGCATAACAGTATTCATTGTTTTTTCACCACTCCCAGTGCTCCATGCAATCTGTGCCCTCTATAATACCCACCACCT
>NC_081570.1:97981660-97984360 GCF_022355385.1 Mustela nigripes
CCACTTCAAACCCCTCGGATTGTTTTTCAGAGTCCATAGTCTCTCATGGTTCACCTCCCCTTACAATTTCCCCCAACTCCCTTCTCCTCTCTAACTCCCCATGTCCTCCATGCTATTTGTTATGCTCCACAAATAAGTGAAACCATATGATAATGACTCTCTCTGCTTACTTATTTCACTCAGCATAATCTCTTCCAGTCCCGTCCATGTTGCTAGTTTTAAGACTCAGAAGCATAGAGACTGAGGAAGGAAGGAGGGGAGAGAAAGGGGAAAGCGAATGAGACCCAGAAACTGGGGGTGGGGGTGTGCGGTACCAACACATCACATCCCTGTCTGTTGTGAAGATCCCCTACATCTCTGGCCCCTGACCCCTGAGCAGATGAAGAGGGGCGCCTGCCAGCCCCTTGCTGTTGGAGGGTTGACTCACTTCCTGGGGCAGGGAACCCTGAGCTGCTCTTACACCACCCAGAGATGTAGAGCTCTCGGACCTCTGTCCCAGCACCCAGCAGTGCCTTGAGGCAAGGCAGGCAGCCTATCAGTCTAGGACTCAGATTCAAGGTTATGTAAGGGAAACTGAGGAATTTGGTGTGTTTGTAGGGATTAAACATTTACAAGCTTCACAAATGCCTCTGGAATATGGGTTGCTTATTACCACAATATAAACTGCTTATCTCAATTGCTCCTTAGAGCTGTGTGGCTTCTTGGAAGTCACTTAACCTCTCTGATTCTTGGTTTTCTCATGAAAATAGACTTAACCTGCTGGGCTGTTGTAAGGATTAGAAATACTGAATTTAAAGTGCCTGGTGAGGGTGGGCCTGGGTGGCTCAGTTGGCGAAGTGTCTGCCTTCAGCTCGGGTCATGATCCCAGGCTCCTGGGATTGAGCCCCATGTCCGGCTCCCTCATCAGGGAGCCCACTTCTTCCTCTCCCTTCGCCCCTGCTCACTACTTGTGTGCTCTCTCTCAAATAAATAAACTTTTTTTTCAAGTGCCTGGTGTACAGTAGACAATAAATGAGAGCTTTTTTGTGATTAATAGTAGCTTAATATGAATTTCAATCTGGTTTAATTTGGAAATCAACTGCCTTCTTTTCACTTCTTTTCCCGAATGCCTTAGGATTTAGTCCACTCTAGCAGCTGGAAGGAATGACCCAGCACTCCTTTGCCCAATTTAAAGGGGACTGATTTTTGAATGCCGAGGATTTGAGCTCCGGTTTTCTGGGCCTAGGCCTGTTGTGCCAGAAAAACTGAGTTCTCTGTGGGAGGTCTGGGTACAAGGATGAGGGAGGGAACTGGGGAAGGGCTAGAGGCACGGGGCAGCTGATTGGGTGAGGCCCTTGCACAGGATCAAACTCCTGGATTGGGAGCCATACACACACACCCCAAGAAGCTATTTAAGAAAGGTGCCCCCTTTCTTTCTGGGGCCGAGTGAACAGATAAAGAGAAAGATCTAAGTGCCAGGAGCCTAGGTGAGTCAGACAGAGATGGGCTAAGCTTGCCCCCAAAGAGACCCACCCCCCACCTCAAGCCTGGGCTGTGCAGAGCAGGTCCAGTCTGCAGAGAGACGGCCAACTTCGGGCTGCCCCTCAGAAATCACCAGTCCTGCAGGAGGGACTTGCAGCCAGATCCTCCCTATGGGGCCCAACTCCTGACAGAGCTAACCCTGGACATTGGATGGAAGAAATGAGCCCCATGAGAACATGGGACTTCCTCACCCTTCGTGACCTTCCTTCCCACTACACCTGCTGCTTCCAAATTCCTCCAAGGCTTTTAGGGACTTTAAGAACTGATGCCTGAATATGAAGTAACAATAGACTTAATTCGTTTAGCTAATGTTTTTGCTACTCATGGAACAAAGAAGCTTCTCCCTGGATAATTAGGAATTATTGCACGTTTTAAATTATTAGGACTGAACCAATAAGATTTTCCTGTATTTATAAAACCTCTGGCTCCCATTCTAAACACATAACAGGCAGAAAGAAAACTAAACGCCTTTCATCCGTCTAGAGGCCTGGGAGCTCATCTCAGCTCCCGCAGTTCGGCCCATCTGCAGTGCCCCTAGTGGCCTCTCCCAGCCATTGCGCCTCTGCGGCGCCGCGGTGTCCTGCTCAGCAGTGTCCACCAGAGGGCACTAGCGCTCCTCAGAAGAGGACCGTCTAGGCGGTCTCCAAGGATGCAGCCCTGAGTTGTAATGTGTATATACAGACAAGAGGCCACGGCAGAGGGGTCACAGGTCAAGATCATACGTTTATCTGAAAATGCAGCCCAAGGAATTTTTTAGACCGGAAGTATTTTACACAACCTGTGGCAGCCCCTCCCAGAAAATAATAATAATAATAAATAATAAAATAACGCTATATTTGTAATGGCCCCTTTTCTGGACTGCTCCTGATGAGGGATAACCTTTGGGGGGGAGGTTGCTAAACTATTACCTCTCAGATATGCAGAATTTTTTTTTAATTTTTTATAAACATATATTTTTATTTTTATCCCCAGGGGTACAGGTCTGTGAATCACCAGGTTTACACACTTCACAGCACTCACCAAAGCACATACCCTCCCCAGTGTGCATAACCCCACCCCCTTTAACCCAACCCCCCTCCCCCCAGCAACCCTCAGTTTGTTTTGTGAGATTAAGAGTCACTTATGGTTTGTCTCCCTCCCAATCCCATCTTGTTTCATTTATTCTTCTCCTACCCCCTT
>NC_081570.1:97999360-98151166 GCF_022355385.1 Mustela nigripes
GAGATAGAGAGGAGAAGGAAGTTGGGGGAAATTGGAAGGGGAGGTGAGCCATGAGAGACTATGGACTCTGAAAAACAATCTGAGGGTTTTGAAGTGGCGGGGGGTGGGAGGTTGGGGTACCAGGTGGTGGGTATTATAGAGGGCACGGCTTGCATGGAGCACTGGGTGTGGTGCAAAAATAATGAATACTGTTATGCTGAAAATAAATAAAAAATAAATTAAAAAAAAAAGAATTTCCATGTAGTTTTCTCCCTCTGTGTCTTCACGTGCTTCCTGTGAACTAGGTAAGACGCTGAGATTGTGCCCACTGTGTTTCTCACATGTGAGATGTCTCCGACTCGTGAAGTTACCCAGGTCTGAGGCTACATAACCAGGAACCTTCGGACTTGCTTCCCACTCCAAGTCCAGGAAGCTCCCAGAAGCTGCCCATCTCCTCCTCTCCCAGGCCCACCCCAAGAAGGGCCCTGAGTGACACCTTCATCCAAGAGGGCCTGGGTGAAACGCCTGTGGGAGGCTGACGGGGCCAGTTTCAGCCTAAAGGGCACGCACTGCAGAACTCCCATCCACACACAAAACCAGACAATGCTTCCCCTTAGCCTCTAGATATTATAATATGTGCTTTATTTGAAAAGAAATCACTTCTAGGATGCTCCGCATTACTCGCCATCAGGGAAGTGCAAATCAAAACCACAACTCACACCTGTCAGAATGGCTGAAATAAAAAATGCAACAAACAAGTGTTGGTGAGGAGGTGGAGAGAAAGGAGCCCTCAGGCCCTGTCAGTGGGATTGGTGCAGTCACCATGGAAGATGTTATGGAAGTTCTTCAAAAAATTAAAAACACAATTACCATATGATCCAGCAATCCCACTTCAGGGTATGTATCCAAAGAAAACAAAAACACTAATTCAGAAAGATATATGCAAGCCTGGGTTCACTATAGCATTATTTACAATAAGCAAGACATGGAAAACAACTGAAGAGTCCATCAGTGGATGAATACACAAGGAAAAGATCGTGTATCTATAAAGTAGAATATTATTCAGCCACAGAAAAAAAGAATGAAATCTTGTGACAACATGGATGGACCTTGAGGGCATGTATACTAAGTCAAATGAGACAGAAAAAGGCAAATACTGTAAGATATCACTTATATATGGAATATGACAGAAATTGAGAAAGAGAAAGTAGAAAGAAAGGGAGTAGGAAGAAAGGAACGAATAAGAAAGGAAAGAAGGAAAGGAAAGGAAGAAGGAAAGAAGGAAGAAAGGCCGAGCTCATAGATGCAGAGAAACATTGGTGGTTGCCAGAGGTGGGGGTTGGAAATTGGGCAAAATGGGCGAAGAGGGGTCAAAAGATACAGAGTTCCAGTTGTAAAATAAATGCCTCATGGGGATGTAATGTATATGGTGACTATAGTTATTAATATTGTCTAGTATATTTGGAAGTTGCTAAGAGAGTCGATCTTAAAAGTCCTCATCACAGGAAAAGAAATTCTGTAACTATGTATGGTGACAGATGTCAACAAGATTTATTGTGATCACTTCACAATACATACAAATACCAAATCATTATGTTATACACCTAGAGCTTACATAATGTTGTATGTCAGTAATAAAAAGAAATCATTTTTAGAGACATCTCTACAACAGAGAGACAAAATGAGTAAAGTTTCTGGAAGAAAGGCACTAAACATTTACTGGAGTGATCCCAACACTTTTACTTATGAAATCTTCACAGGGACCCTGCGGGGCAGGTATTTTTATAACTAGTATTCCTATTTTACAGATGAGAAGACTGAGGCAGAGAAAGGACAAATGACGTGCCCCAGGCCACAGAGTTGGCATTCAACCCCACCTATCTGGCTGTGAGCCCACACTAACTACCAGGCTATACTTCTGAATATACGTCACCAAGAAAAGAAAACATCTGGGAGTCAAAATAGGAGTTAACCAATTAAATAGTGCCCAGAGAAACTTGCTAAATAGGACTATTTGCAGGGAGGAGGGGAGGAGACCAGCAGGGGTGAGTCCACACACAGGGGCAGCCTCCCTGAACATCCAGACAGAAGTCTAAAATTCCGAGAGGGGCCTTCTTGCTGTTGGCTCAAGCTCCAGTCCCCAGAAGAGCCCAGGTATTTGCATGGCCATGGTGGGCACTGCTCCCCTCCTCCATGTGTTTCTACCCTACTCCTTAGAAGCTGTGGTTCTTTCTCTTTGCAGGGCCACCAACCTCGTGGCGAGAGTTCTTGTTTGGTCCACTCCTAACTAGATGCCAGGAAAAGCCTGGGTCACACCTAGGAACCCACAGGAACTGTGGCTGCAAGCTGCCTGCCAGGGTTCTGAGTGGGAGGATTTGTTCCCTTCCTGAGCCCAGTGCACTGAGGGTGTCTTTGGGGCACCCCCACCCCAGTGTCACTGGGTTCTACTTTCCTGGCCCACCTCACCTTACCAGACCTTTTCTCCCTTTCCCTCGAGTTCCTTAGTTTAACTCTGGATCTGGTCTTCAGTAGAACCATTACTGACAGTGACGGTCTTGGCTGATGCAGGTTATCTGCCCAATGTGCCAGTATGTTGAAAAGACAGGGCTAAGAAGACTTCTGTCTGGGAGACTGCTTAACATATATGTTGGGATGGATGCATAGATGGATGGATGTGTGGATGGATGGATGGATGTGTGGATGTGTGGATGCATGGATGGATGATTGGGTGCATGGATGCATGGATGGATGCGTGGACGCGTGGATGGATGGATGGATGCATGGATGGATGGACGGAAGCGTGGATGGATGGATGGATGGATGGATGGATGTGTGGATGGAAGGATGCATGGATGCATGGATGGGTGGATGGATTGATAGATGCATGGATGGATGCATGGATGGATGCGTGGACGCGTGGATGGATGGATGGATGCATGGATGGATGGATGGAAGCGTGGATGGATGGATGGAAGCGTGGATGGATGGATGGATGGATGGATGTGTGGATGGAAGGATGCATGGATGCATGGATTTTTGGATGCGTGGGTGGATGGATGGATGTGTGGATGTGTGGATGCATGGATGCATGGATGGGTGGATGGATTGATAGATGCATGGATGGATGGATGGATGGATGCGTGGATGGATGGATGGATGGATGCGTGGATGGATGGATAGATTCATGAATGGATGCATGGATGGATGGATGGGGCCCTTCCCACATACGCCTTGGCTCTGTTCAGAATATGGTCAGCCTCCCCACAGAGATTTTTGGCAGCACAGTTGAGGCAACAGGCTTCAGTTAATTGTTTGGATTGTAAGAACAAAGACTCTCCAGGGAACCTGGAGCCACAGCATTCTGGAGCCCCGAACTGGAACGGGAAGAAGCGGACCAGCCCAGCAGCCCACTGTCTCATGGGCCAAGGTCTCATCTCTACATGTCTGCTCTGTTCTCCTTTAAACCCACACTCACAGCTGCTCCTTTTCCTCTTTTTTTTTTTTTTAATTTATTTATTTGACAGACAGAGATCCCAAGTAGGCAGAGAGGCTGGCAGAGATAGAGGAGGAAGCAGGCTCCCTGCTGAGCAGAGAGCCCGATGCGGGACTCGATCCCAAGACCCTGGGATCATGACCTGAGCCGAAGGCAGAGGCTTTAACCCACTGAGCCACCCAGGCGTCCCTCCTCTTCTTTATTTACATTTTCTCTCCTGTAGCTTCTGCCTCTTCTTCATTCGCATTTCCCCATGAGCTGGGTGCCCGGGACCCTCAAAGCCCTAAGTCTGTTTCTTGCTTTTGTACCACCTGACCATTCAACCTCGGTCCCTGGGCTACCTGATTTTTTCCATATTCCTGAATTCAAATAAATGTCTCTCTTAGACCAACCTGCCTAAGGCCCCCAGGGACAAACCTGGTGTCCCGACTTGACAAAGCCAGGTTTATGAACCTCTAGCAGTGAAGGAGCCGCACACAGAGGGTCACATGGTGCGGGCGGATGGAGTGATTAGGAGAATGTTGGGCTAGGAGTTTAGTGGGGTGTTTTGCGAGGCTCATGGCAAAGCTAGGTTGAGTGTGAAGGGCTCAAATGAGGTCTGGGCTGCAGAGTGAACCAGTGCTCGGAGACACAGCCAGGACAGCTGTGCATGGCTGTGTCCAGAAAGCCCTTTCCGCAGCTCTGCCCCGGGGCTATAAACAAGGGCTGCCTCCTTGCATCAAAATGATTTAGACCCTCCAGGCAAGAGGGGGGCCCTTTCATTCATACTGATAGAACTTCAAACAGTGCAATTTCTGATCACCTATGATTTTAGAGGACAAAGTTTTCCAGTGAATGAACACACAGTTTAAGGGCACCTGGCTGGATTTATCAGTGGAGCATGTGACTCTTGATCTCAGGATTGTGAGTTCAAGTTGCACATTGGATGTAGAGATTGCTTAAAAAAAAATCTTAAAATAAAAAAAAGAAGATGAAATAAAGAAAACACAGGATACACTAAAACAAGAGAGCTATGACATTTTACAGACAGCACGTCCTTGGGAGAAATACGGTTTCCTGTTAGCTCTGCAGCTGCTTTATTCGTGTCTGTGATTCCAGCACATTTGTCCAGGCAGACTGTTACAGACTCGGTCCAAGAAGGAGGGTCAGATTGACCCAGCCTGTCTTTGCAGGCTGAGGCCCAGCTCAGGCCCTGGGCGTCCTTGCGTTGGCTCCCCTCAGCCTGGGTGCCCTGAGCTGAGGGAGCACCACGGGCTCTCCCCCGACCGGGACCATGAGCACCTGCCTGGTACCCACACAGGCAAAGGGTGGGTCCAGCTCCCAGGCTGAGAAAGGTCCCTCATACGGTCAGCCTGGCCCAGGGTTCAAAGCATCAGGCAGCCTCCCCCAGCTCCTGCTTCCTTCACCTCTTCAAGTAGAAGACCCTGTCTTAGGGCAGAGAGGATAAACCGTTAAAACAAAAAGCTCTAAAAACACGAGTGCATCAACAGGAGAGAAGTTTCTCGTTTCTCAGGTAACAGTCCAGAGGCAGACAGGTGACCCGGAGGGACGGCTCTGCCCTGCTCAGCACACGGTTGACATTTGCAAATCCAAATGGCACATGTGTTTCTTGCCAAGGCCCCAGCCAACTGGAAGGGGAGAAGCCGAGAGCACACACTCAGCCCCTTTAAGTGCATGACTGGGGAACAAGATACATCATTTCAGCTCCCATTTTGGTGGCAGAACTTGGTTTTGTGCAAGGGAGTCTGGGAAATGTCCTTGGTTTGGTGGCCACAGGCTCAGGTGAACCTGTCTTACTGCGGGAAAGAGGAGCCCAGAGGCACAGAGCCCAGCACTGGGAGGCATGGTCTTCATTTTCTGAGCCTCTTGCACTCTCAGACGAATGCCTCCTTTCCCCTCTGTCCCGTCCTGGCCTTCTAAAGGAATCAGGGATCTGAACCCTCGAGCCTCCCTGCACCCAGGCAAATGGAGATCCCTGGCAGGGGTCTTGCTGGTGGTGATGATGATGAGGGATGGCTGCATCACATTCCCCCTGCAGTGTCCTTCACCACCCCGTTGCCCGGGCCCGCCTATGTCATTCGTCAGTGAATTTCAGTTGTCTGCCTTCCCCCGCGTTCCTCTGAAGGTTCAAGGTAGGGCAAGGAGGCATCGCGCTGGGCCTGCGGGAGCACTGGACCCTACCGAGGCCGGCCACTGTCCCCAGGACTTTTCCCAGCCTCCTCCAAACAGCTCGTTCTCTTCTCTCTCCCACGGGGCCAAGATGTGGGGCCAGCTGGGAGCAGAGGGCACTGATTTCATGCTGAACTTTGCAGCGCGCCCCCTCACTGCACGCCCATCTGGGTGGCTCTCTGGGCTCAGTGACAGGTCAGGCTGGGGGTGGGGAGCACTCTCTTCAAGGGTCCAGAGCAAGCAGCGGAAGACAGGTACCCACCCCGTCTCCCCAGCCCACCCAACTCAGATGCCGGTCTCCGCAGCGAGCGCCACCCCTGCCAGCCCTGGGGACCCTCAGGCACTGGCTCCCAAGATCAGGCAGATGTCACAGCCCTGAGGGGATGAACAAGGTTCTGACTTGTGCCAGGCCCAGAGGAAGTGGAAGCAGTGGGCAGAGGGATGCCCCTCACCACACACACACACACACACACACACACACACACACACAATTATTGTAGACACACACCTGCACACCAACACTTGCTCTCAAGTTGCCATGCAGGAAGGCCCCAGAGACACAAATTCAGACTGAGGTAGTAGTGACTTCACAGGGTGAGAGGCAGGGTGGTAGTGTACTTAAGAGCACGGACCTAAAGCCAAGTTAGCGGAGTTTAAATCTGAAGTCTGCCTCTTCCTGGCTCTGGGGCCTCGAGCAAATTTCTTAAGCACTCTGAGCCTCAGTCCCTGCATTTATAAAATAGCACTAACAATGAGACCTACTTCACAGTTGTCACAGAGAGGACTGAGAGATTTGCTATGTTATAAGTGATTAAAACAGGGTGCCTGGGTGGTTCGGTTAGTTAAGTGTCTGGCTCTTGGTTTCAGCTCAGGTCATGATCTCAGGGTCATGGGATCAAGTGCCAGGTCAGGCTCCACGCTCAGCACAAAATCTGCTTAAGACTCTCTCTCTCTCTCTCTCTGCTTCTCCCTCTGCCTCTCCCCCTACTCACATTCAGTAAATAAATAAATAAATAAAATCTCTTTTAAAAAAAAGCTTAAAACAATGTGTGTGATCTCAAAAAGCAACAAAAAGAATAAACAAAAAGCCGAAACAAACCTATAAAGATAGAGAACAATCTGATGGTTGCCAGAGTAGGGGAGGGTGAGGAAGATGGGCAAAATGGGTGAAGGGGAGTGGGAGACACAGGCTTTCAGTTACGGAGTAACTAAATCATGGGAGTGAAAGGTGCAGAATAGGGAATAGAGTCAATGATGGAATAGTGCTATACATGGACAGATGGTAGCCTTTGTGGTGTGCACAGCTTAATGTGTAGACTGTTCAAATCACTATACTGTACACCTGAAACTAATGTGACACATGTGTCAACTATATACCAAAAGGGGGGTGTTTAAAACAATACCTAGAACAAAGCATTCAATAAAGGTTGGCTATTGTTACCTTTCTGGGATTTTACTGAAGTAATAGGATAATACATGACACTGTGGAAAGATACCCCAATGGTGAATAGAATCCTGCACATGGTGTTACATAGGCAATTGCCATGAAGTCTTGGCCCTTTCTTCTTCACTCTAATTCTTGCCACTGTAATTCTGGAAGACTTCACTGTCCATGTGGGTAAGCCATCCAATCCCTGGCTTCTGGCCACCTGACCTCTTCCCCTCCCTTTCTATCTAGCCCCTTCGTATTCATAGTGGGGATACTATTATTCCCTAATTCTCTTCCCCTTGAAAAATCACTAACTCATACTTCTTATTATCTTCCCAGTTTGTCTATTCTACTACTCTGGCTAGAACAGGTCCTCAACATCTCGAAAATATCTTGTCCATCCAGGAAATATTTACCTCTTCCCCTCATCACCTCTTCCTCTCCATCAATGGCTCATCTTGGTCTATGGTTCATCACATTATTACTTTCAGTCAGCATTCTAAACTCCCTTGCCTCCTGTTTTTGTATGCATGAGTCTAGCAAAATCCCAGCCCTGGATAACTTTGCCTGCCCTCAGCCAGTGAGCAAAAGCTAGAAAAAATAAATAGCTAACACTAATACCTGTTAATGCATTACCATATATCAAGCACTTTTCTAAGTGTTCCTCCTGTAATAACTTATTCACTTCTTCCAACAATCCTATTAGATATGGATTATTCTTCTCATTAGAGAGATGAGGCTCAGTAATATGCAAAAAAATCACATAGTCCAGGTTTCCCTGGCTTCAAACAAAGCCTGAGCCCCAATCATTACATAAAATTGACTCTTACATAAAGTCTCACAGAAAATCAGATTGCTACTGACATATAAATTCATGTCACTGACCTCCAACAGCGCCTCAACAACACCTGACAGTCCTGTCTTTCTAAAGTAAACTCACCTACTCCTCTCTTCCACTATTGATGTTCTATACTTTCGTTTTTCTCAAATCTCTGATTTGCTGTCTCAAGCCTCTCAATGACCCCACACTCACAGGGGGTGACTTCCAAAATAATGCAGAGAAAAAAAGAAAGTCAGCAAACATGAATGCCCTCAACTTCCCTGCACCAAATCCATGAATACCATGTTCCACCCATCCTTTCCTAGATCCATTCAGTGAGAAGAGGAGATGTCCTAGATGTAGATCTAGATGTCCTAGATTCCATCTCCCACCTCCTTTTCCTTGGGACCCTTTATTGGTTATTCAGCTCTCTTTAGTTTTGAACTTCTCCTCTGCTGAGTCTTTCATAACAGCTCTGAACTTGCTTAAGTATCTTTCATTAAAAAACAAACCATCCCATCTGTACTTCCCTCTTCTCTGTCTCTTCCTCATCGGGGCCAAATATCTCTAAAACCTGGTCTACATTGTCTGCCTTATAACCAATTCTTCTGCTACTGTAGTCATGCTGAAGAATGGGAGCATAAGATACTGGCTCTGGATGACCACAAAGAAGGGGTCTACCTTTCTACCATAGAAAGCTTTGCCTTTCTCTACACCAACTCAATGGGGATCACAGACCTCAGGGGGACCAGTCCCTTCAAGGTTTCACATCAGCAAAATTCCAAATTGTCAAGCCCCTCAAAAGATCACAAACTACACAATTAGCATTGGCTTGTTTAACCACAGTGATGAACATTCTTGATCCAGAGGTATGATCACTTAAAGGCTTTCCTCAGTTCCCTAACGGTGGTATCTTTTGCCTCTAGAATCAGAATAGGATGAAGAGGAGGGTGCCAATTTTTAGGTTCAGCAGCCTCTTCACATGGAACAGAAACCTTCAAAAGAAAGTAGTAACAGGGTCTTCCTACACCCATGCCTTAGCATGTGGACTGGTTAGTTGGTGTCCCAGCCTCAAACCCAAGACAGCATCTGTCATCCACAAACTGAATTTCACCCTCACTACCTATAGGATATTATGTCCCTCTAACATCTCTCAGCAGCTCAAGTTCCCTTTGTAATTCCAGAAGAAGAGATGACAGCAGTTCCCTAAGTACTGGTAGAAATTTCTCCTACCAGGTAGGATAAATTCAGCATTGGTGAATCCATCACCAACAAACCAAATTCTACTGTAACCTTCAATAGCATCACAAGCATGGTCAGACACCTATTAGAGTGAGGCAGCCTTCATAAAGTATATCATAGCCTGGTCTTGGAGAACCCTCTCTTTTTGCCTCCCCCAAGGCCCTGGCTATTACTTCCACCCCACCAAATTTACCCTCTCCTATACCTTGCCCCTATCCTTTGCTTTTTAAGCCTCAAGCACATCTCTCTGAAAGCTTTTGGGCCTCCTGATGGGATGAAACATTCCCCCAGGAAATGTCTGGCTTAAGCCCTTCAAGAAGTCCTCCTGATGGAGACCAGTTGAAGAGGAGTACAGTGGACAAGCTGAAGAGATTAAGGATTGCTAAAGTGATAGCGACCATTGATGCCCAAGAGAAAGGAGGATGCCAAGAGGCAGAAAATAATCTTAAAAGACCAGACTCTGTGGTTTATTTAAATGTAGGTAGCAGTTTATTGGGTGAAATAAAAAGGAATCAGTCTTTCAGGCATGACAGGTAACCTTGGAATTCCAGCCCAACCCAAAGTGTGTCATGTAGGACCTGGGGCTCATCATTAGCTGACCTATCATACAGATTAGCACATGAATAGTCATGACTAAAAAGAAAATGTGTGTTTGAAAGAAACATGCTAATAGAAAATCCAGAAATAAATCCACAATAATATGGTTAATTAATCTTTGACAAAGCAGGAAAGAATATCCAATGTGGAAAAGACAGTCTCTTCTGTTGGGAAGTCTCTTCCAGTGTTGGGAACACTGGACAGCAACACGCAAAAGAATGAAAATGAACCACTTTTTACACCATACAAAAATAAACTCAAAATGAATTAAAGATCTAAATACGAGACCTGAAACCATAAAAATTCTAGAGAACAGAGGCAGTAATTTCTCTGACATCAACTATAGCAACTTTTTTTCTAGATCTGTCTCCTAAGGCAAGGGAAACAAAAGCAAAAATAAGTGATTGTGATTACATCAAAATCAAAAGCTGCACAGCAAAGGAAAAAAACAACAAAACCGAACAACAGCCTACTGAATGGGAGAGGATATTTGTAAATGACGTATGTGATAAAGGGCTACTATGTGAAATATATAAAGAACTTAAAAAACTCAACACCCCCAAAACAAACAACCCAATTAAAAAATAGGCAGAAGCCATGAATAGGCATTTCTCCAAAGAAGACATACAGATGGCCAACAGGCACATAAAAAGATGTTCATCATCACTGATCAACAGGGAAATGCAAATCAAAACTACAATGAGATATCACCTCACACCTGTCAGAATGGCTAAAATTAAAAAAAAAAAAAACGAACAAACAAACACAAGAAACAAGAGGTGTTGATGAGATTATGGAGAAAAAGGAAATCATCTTCAAAGATGAGACTCTGTGGTCTGTTTGTGGGAAGACAAATGGGTGCAGCCACTGTGGGAAAACAGGGTGGAGTTTCCTCAAAAAGTTAAAAATGGAACTACCTTATGATCCAGTGATTGCAATACTGGGTATTTACCCGAAGAGTACAAAAACACCAATTCAAAGGGAAACATGCACACCTATGTTTATAGCAGCATTATTAACAATAACCAAGATATGGAAGCAACCCAAGTCCATTAATAGATGAATGGATAAAGAAGATGGTGTGTCTTTGTGTGTGTGTAATATTATTCAGCCATAAAAAAATGAAATCTTGTCATTTGCAATGACATGGATGGAGCTATAGAGTAAAACACTGAGTCAGAGAAAGACAAATAACATATGATTCCACTCATATTTGAAATAAGACACAAGCAAATGAACAAAAACAATCATAGGGGGAAAACAAAGACGAACCGAGAAATAGACTTTTAATCATAGAGAACAATCAGATAGTTACCAGAGGGGAGAAAATGGGGAGATGGGTTAAACAGGTGATGGGGGTTAAGGAGGGCACTTGTGATGAGCACCAGGTGACATATGAAAGTGTTGAATCACTATATTTTATACCTGGAAATAATGTAACACTGTATGTTAACAATACTGGAATTAAAATAAAAACTTAAAAAAAAAAGAAAGAAAGAAAAAAACATGTTACGTAATATACTCCTTCAGTTGTGTTTTCCCATCTTGGGGAAAAAAAAATAGTGGATACAAAGTGAGTTAATGAGTAATCCCTCTCTTATTTTTTGGAAGGAAGTTAGTAAATTAAGCATAACTTCCTCATATGATGTCCTTGGAGTTTTCTTTAATGAAAAATTTTCTATTATCAACCCAACTTCTATGAAAGTTGTAAGAATTTCCATCAGTTTTGGGGTGATTGGGTGACTCAGACTGTTGAGCTTCAACTCTTGATTTTGCATCAGATCATGACCTCAAGGTCATGGAATCGAGCCTCACATCAGGCTCCATGCTCAGTGGGGAATCCGTTTCTCTCACTCTCCTTCTCCCTCTCTCTCTGCCCCCCGCCTTGTCCTGCTTTCATGCGCACACGTGCTCTCTCTAAAATAGATAAATAAATCTCTTTTAAAAAAAAAAAGGAATTTGCATCAGTTTTTATTTTTCTAGAAATTTGGTTTCATCTAGATTTTCTAATTTATTGGCATAAAGTTGTCCATAATATCTATTTTTAAAATCCCCTCTAATTTTTTAATCATAAGATAAAACATGCATATAGAAAAAAATCACACAAATATATAGCTTAGTGAATTTTGATAAGGTTAATACCTTTGCAACTAACTGATCAAGCCATAAATAGAACCCTGGCAGCCACCCCACAGCACCTAAAGCCTTGTTCCTATCACAGCCCACTTCCTCCCTGCAACAACAACCACCACCCCGAGTTCTGAGAATCATTTCTTCAAGACTCTTTTAAGTTTTTATAACCCAAGAACATATCCCGAAACAATATTATTTAGCCTTGTCCATATTTTTTTAACCTGCAAGTCTTTGGAGCCCCTTTCACTGCACAGGTTGCAACTTTCATCTGTCTTTCCCTCACAATATATCTGCTGATGAACACAGGGCAATTCACCTATGGAGTTTCAACCTGGATTTTGCTTATGGCATAATCATGGTGCAGCTCAACATGTTCTTCTCGGCCCTGTAATTTCTACAGGTTGGCAGCTGGATCCAGAGGCCTCAGATTCAGGTTCTATCCCTTTGGTCTATAGGTCGGGTTGTTTTCTTTCATCAGGAAGCATGCTTCCCCTCCCTCCCCCCATGGATGGCGCATTGCAGAGATCCATTAATCCACTGATGGTTGCAAAATGATACTTTGATTCTTTAATTTCATTTTCATTCATTGACAACTATAATTTTATAAAGGAATGCTTCCCTCATCTACTACTTGGTTATCCCATGATACAGTTCATATAGGGAAAGACAGAATAATGTTTTTGATTCTTTCCACCTATTTACCCTTTTGTAAGGTAATGAATTCATTCCCATCATCTTTTTTTTTTTTTTTAAGATTTTATTTATTCATTTGACAGACAGAGATCAAAAGTAAGCAGAGAGGCAGGCAGAGAGAGAGGGGGAAGCGGGCTTCCCGCCGAGCAGAGAGCCTGATGCGGGGCTCGATCCCAAGACTCTGGGATCATGACCTGAGCCAAAGGCAGAGGCTTTAACCCACTGAGCCACCCAGGTGCCCCCGTTCCCATCATCTTGTAAGTGTAAATGCTCATCACCTTAATTTTTATATCATTACGAATTCACAAATATAAGTATATATTATGGGATTTAATTGATTGCAATTATTATTTTTGAAATTAAAATTGTGCCATTTTTGGAAAGGGAAAACCTCTTCACAGTGGCTTCTAAATCCTCATGACATGAAAATAGTAGTGGTTAGCTTCCTTTATTCATTTATATGACAAGATGCCCAGACGTGTCTTATATATTTCCCATGCCAAACCTGGAATCAATCATTTCACTGAAAATCGGATTAATTTTAATGGGAATAGTATTTCAAGGCCACATCATGAGCTAAAAATTGGTAGTAGCTTGACTATAATGACATCTTTAGTGGAACAGTTAAGGGAGGAAAAAAAAACCCCTAAGAACATATTCTTTTAAAATAAAGTTGAGTTGTAATTCACATCAAATGCATCCATTTAAAATACATAGATGAGGGTGCCTGGGTGGCTCAGTGGGTTGAGCCGCTGCCTTCAGCTTGGGTCATGATCTCAGGGTCCTGCGATAGAGTCCTGCATCGAGCTCTCTGCTCAGCAGGGAGCCTGCTTCCCCCTCTCTCTGCCTCTCTGCCTACTTGTGATCTCTGTCAAATAAACAAATAAAATCTTTAAAAATAAATAAATAAATAAATACATAGATGAATTTTGACAAATGTATACATTTTTATAATCACCACCCCAATCAAGATATGAAACATTTTCATGGCCTGAAAATGCTTTTACCATCTTCTTCAGTAAATCTACCTTTTCCACCAGAAGCAACCTCTACTCTATTTCCATTACCATACATTAGCTAGCCCTGGATAATGAGTTCTATAAACCCTCACTGAACTTGATACTGTTTTATCTAAAATGTGGAGTTTTCCATTTCTTCTTCTAGTTCTGCCAATCCTTCATGTTTTGAACTTAGTATGTGCTTGCAAGTTTACCATTTGTATTTATTATTTGCCATTATGTGGCAAATGTTAGTTTTCATGGGGTGTATTTTTTGCAAACTTTTATTTCAGCCCTTTGAGAGCCGAGTTTTAGGGATAGCTCTCATAAACAGCAGGTGTATGGATTTTTACATGAAGTTTGACAGTTTCTTTGTGCTAGGTATTTTGGTTTGTTTACATGTACTGATTATTTGGATTTATTTTTAGCATATTTTTTTAAGTTTTTTTTTAAAGTTAGTTTTTTTTTTTTAAGATTTTATTTATTTATTTGACACAGAGAGAGAGAGAGATCACAAGCAGCAGAGAGGCAGGCAGAGAGAAAGGGCGGGGGGGCGGGGGAGAAGCATACCCCCCGCTGAGCAGAGAGCCCGATGCGGAACTCGATCCCAGGACCCCGAGATCATGACCTGAGCCGAAGGCAGAGGCTTAACCCACTGAGCCACCCAGATGCCCCTATTTCTAGCGTATTATGATTTGTGCTATTTCCCTCCTTCCCTCCCTACCTTCTTTTAGATTTTCCCTCTCTCCTTTTTCCTTGTATGGATATTTCACACTCTGTATTCTTTCTAAAAGGTTGCCTTTGAAGTTTCAGCATGCATGTTTTAACTCAAGGTCCCACAGTGACCAATCTTCACTCCACTGTCAAACAACTCAAGGCCCTTAAAATGCTTTGAGTACCCCTTTCCTACATATATGCAATTTTTGGTCCGCAGTTTCGTTTTATTGTTCGTGGGTTTTTTTAAATACATTTATTAAGATATTTTAAACACCACACAATTCACCCTTTGATAGTATATAAATCAGGGTTTTCAGTATATTCACAATAAGTACAATCATCAACATCATCATTTATAGAACATTTTCACCACCTCCAAAAGAAACTCCACACCCAGCAGTCATCAATCCCTACTACCAAGCAACCACAAATCTATTTTCTGTCTCTATAGATTTCCCTGTTCTGGACATTTTATATAAATGGAATCATATTGAAATGTGATTTTTTGTGACTGGATTTTTTTCACTTACCCTAACATTTACAAGATTCATCCATATCAATACGTCATTCCATTTTATGGCCAAATAATCTTCCTTTATATAAATATACCACATTTTGGAGCACGTGGGTGGCTCAGTTGGTTGAGTGTCCACCTCTTGGTTTCAGCTTAGGTCATGATCTCAGGGTCATGAGATCAAGCCCCACCCCATCAGGTTCCAGTTGGGTGGGGAGTCTATTTGAAGGTTCTATCCCTTTGCTCCTCCCCCAGTTGCATTTGTGTTTTCCCTCTCTCTCTCTCTCTCAAATAAATAAATCTTTAAATAAATAAACAAACCACATTTTGTTTATACATTAGTCATTGATAGACATTTGAATTCTACCAACTTTTGGTTATGCTGCTATGAACATTTGTGTGCAACTTTTTGTGTGGATATGTGTCTTCATTTCTGTTGGTTATATATGAAAAGTAGAATTGTTGGATCATATTGTAACCCTACTCTTAATAGTTTGAACAGTGCTAGACTGTTTTCCAAAGCAGCTGAACCATCTTACATTCCCACTAGCAGTTTAAGAGGATTCTGATTCCTCCACGTGCTCTCTTACACTTGTTATTATCTGACTTTTCACTTCCAACCATCACAGCGGGTGTGAAGTGCTATCTTATTATGGTTTGCTTTGCATTTCCCTGATGATGTTGAGCATCTTTTCATGTCATTAATGGCCATTTATGTATCTTCTTTGGAGAAATGTCTATTCAGACCCTTTGCCCATTTTTAAATCTGGTTGTCTTTGTATTATTGAATTGCAAAAGATTTTTATACAGGGGTGCCTTGGTGGCTTTGTCGGTTGAGCATCTGACTCTTGATTTAATTTCAAGTCATGGTCTCAAGGTCATGAGATCAAGCCCCATATCAGGCTCTGCAAGAGACTTGCTCTCTCTTAAAAAAAAAAATTATACATTCTGGATACAAGTCCCTTATCAGATATAGGATTTGTATGTATTTTCTTCCATTATGTGGGTTGTCTTTTTATTTTCTTGATGGTGTTCTTTGGTGAACAAAATTTTTAATTTTGGTAAGTCAAATATATCTTTTTGTTGTTCCTTGTGCTTTGGGCATCACATCTAAGAATCCTTTGCCCACCACAAGGTAATGAAGATTTCCCCCTCTGTTGTCTCCTGGAAGTTTTTTCTTTTTCTCCTGAAAGTTTTATAGTTTAGCTTTATTTACATGCATGTGGCTATCCAGGTGAATCATTAGCATTTTTTTGAACCACTAACATTTGTTAAAAAGACTGCTCCTTTCCCACTGAATCGTCTTGGCACCCTTGTTAATAAATCAGTTGGCCATACATGTATGGTTTTATTTCTGGATTTTCAGTTCTATTCCTCTGATCTATTTCTGTCCTGTGCCAGTACCAGTGTGTCTTAGCATTGCTTTGTAGATAGGTTTGAAATGGGGGAAGGGTGAGGCCTCTTATCTTATTCTTTTTAAAGCTTGTTTTAGCTATTCTGGGTCCCCTGAAATTCTGAATGAACTTTAGAATCAACTTGTCAATTTCTACCAAATAAATTCATTGGGATTTTGATAGGATTATAACAAATCCATTATCAGTTTGAACACTGCAATCTTAAGTTTTCTGATCCAGGAACATGTGATTTTTCCAAGTAGTTAGATGTCCTTTAATTTCTTTCAATGTTTTTGTAGTTTTGCATATAAATTTTGCACTTTTTGTTAAACTTAATTCCTAAACTCAGATTTTTATATTGTCTTTCATCCTGCAACCCTGCAGAACATGATTATTGGTTCTAATAGATTTTTTGTATAGTCATAGGATTTTCCCTATATAAGTTCTTGTCATCTGTAAATAGAGATCGTTTTACTTCTTTCTTTCCGATCTGGAGGCCTTTCATTTCTTTTTCTTGCCTAATTGTCATGGCTAGAACCTCCAGCATAATGTTGAACAATAGGAAGAACAGATACCCTTGCCTTTTTCCTAATGATGGAGAGAAAGTATTGGATCTTTTACCTAAATTGTTATCTATAGATTTTTCATCAATGCCCTTAACCACATTGAGGAAGTTCCCTTCTATTCCTACTTTGTGGAGTGTTTTTTGTTGTTGTTGTTTATCACAAAAGGGCATTGGATTCTATCAAATACTTTTCTTGAATCTGAGATGATCCTGTAAGTTTTGTTTTTTGTTGTATTCATACGACGTATTATGTTGATTTTCGGATGTTGAACTAACTGTGGATCCCTAGGATTAATCCTACTTAGTCATGGTGTATGGTTCTTTTTTATGCTGCTTCATAAAGTTTGCTAGGGTCCGTTGAAGATCTACCATCCGTATTCCGGAGAGATATTGGTCTGTAGTCTTTTCTTGTCATGTCTCATTCGGTTTTGGCATTAGGGTAATACAGTCTGTAAAAGAGAGTTGGGAAGTGTTCTTCTCTCTTTTTAGGAAGAGTTAGTGAATAATTGATCTTCTTTAAATGTTTAGTAGAATTAAGCTGTGAAGACAATTGTGCCTGTGCTTTTTTTTCTGTGGATACTTACTTTTTCGTGGGTATTTTTTTTAATTACTACTTCAGACTCTTCACTTGTTACAGATCTATTGACATTTTCTATTTTTTTTTCCTTAGTCAGCTTTAGTTTTTCTAGGAATTTATCCATTTCATCTAGGTTATCTTATTTGTTGTCATACGACTGTTCATTGTATTCTCTTATAATTCTTTTATTTCTGAAGAATAATTTCTAAGGTTAGGTTATTGATTCAAAATCTCTAATATAAGCATTTGCAACTATAAAATTCCCTCTATGCACTGCTTTAGCTGAAGCCAATAACCTCTGTCGTGCTGTGTCACTTTCATTCATCTCTAAATGTTTTCTGATTTCCCTTGATTTCTTTATTGACCCATTGGTTATTTGGAGTGTTGTGTTCAGTAACTCCACATATTTATGATTTTCTCAACCTTTTTCCTGTTACTGGCTCCTAATTTCATTCCACTGTTGCTGAAGAACCTATGTTGCACTATTTCTATTCTCTTAAATTTATTGAGGCTTTATGGCTTAGCACATGACCTATTCTAGAGATGGTCCATGTGCCCTTGAGAAGAATGTTTATCTGTTGACTGTTTAGAGGAGTGTTATACAAATGTCAATTAGATCAGTTAGTTTGTAATGCTGTTCATCTTCTGTTTTGTTATTCTGTCTAGTTTGCTATCCATTATTGAAAACTAGGCTATTGAAGTCTCCAACCATTATTGTTGTATTTACTTTCCCTTTAACCGTTTGTTTTCAGGTATTTTGGTGCTGTTATGTGTTTGTTTAGAATTATTAAATCTCCCTGATGTCAATTGACACTTTCATCATTAATTATAAAATGTGCCCCATTCGAATTTTTGTATTAAAGCTATTTTCTCTTAAACTATAGCCACTCCAGCTTTGTTGTGATTGCTGTTTGCAGGCTATGTCTTATTTCCTCCTACTCTCAACCTATTTGTATCTTTTAATCTAAATAAAGTGTGTTTCCTGCAGACAGTATATACTTGAATCAGGTCTTTTTATCCAGTCTGACAATGTCTCTGATTTGAAGTGTTTAACCCATTCATATTTAATATTATGTTGATATCTACGATTTTAATTTTTGCTCTCATGTCTTCTTTGCTCTTATAGTCCTCCTTCAGTGCTTTCTTCCACTTCAAGTGTTTATTTTTCTAAGTATTTTAATTTCTTTAATTTTTCACTTTTATTTTCTTAGGCTTTGTTTTTTTTAAGTTGCTCTAGAGTTTATCATATACATCATATCAGAATGACCTATTGATTTATACTAGGCTACTTCCAAATAGGAATATTACTCTTATGTAGCTCTGTTTCCTCCTTTTTTGTGATATTGTTACATATAAACTTCCTTTGATGTTACAAACCCAACAAAAGTTATAATTATTAACTTACCAGTTATAGTAATTTCCTTAGGTTTGCACAAATTCACTCCTATCCACATCCTTCATGCTAGTAGCAAATACATATATATTACATTTCTGTATGGCCCCAATGATACACCATAATGTTTTATACAGTCCCAATTTTGTATCAAGAGAAGGGAAATAAGCATTTATGTGGTCTTGGGTTATTGCTTCTGCAATACTTTGGGGAATTTTTTCATGTCTTTGAATATTTTTACTAATTTTTCTCATCTCCTTCTGGTACTCCCATTATGCATGTGTCAGCGTGCTTGAAGGCATCCTACATTTCTCTGAAGCAGTGTTCATTTTTCCCCATTTCTTTTTACCTCTACTTCTTTCTTCTGCCAGTTCAAGTCTACTGTCCGGTCTCTCTAGTGAATTTTTTTTTAAGACTTTATTTATCAGAGAGAGAGAGAGAGAGAGAGTGCACAAGCAGGATGAGTGGCAGGCAGAGGGAAAAGCAGGCTCCCCGCCAAGGAAGGAGGCCAATGTGGGCCTCAATTCCAGGATCCTGGGATCATGACCTGACCTGAAGGCAGGCCTTTAACCAACCGAGCCACCCAGGCATCCCCCTGAATAATTTGCATTTAATATTAATCTCTATATTGATATTCTCCATTTAATGTGACATTGACATCATACTTTCATTTACTTTTTAACCATGGCTTCTTTTAGTTCTGGGAACATGTTTACAGTGACTACTTTCAAGTTTTTCTCTTATAAATCCAACATCCTGTTACCTTCAGATAGCTTCTATTGCCTTCTTTATCTCCAGCATATTCGCTACACTTTGGTATTTCTTTGCATGAGTATTTGTTGGAGAATGGAGATTTTAAACATAGCGGCTGGTTCTTCCCCTCCTCCACCTCAAGTTATTTGTTGAGGTGTTGTTGTTTAGTGACTGGCTGAATTATTTTAGTGAAATGTACTCCCTCCTCTCCCAGCATTAAACCCCTGATGCACAGCGTGGGTAAATTTCCCTGGGATGACAACGGGTTTGATAGGGCTCCCATATTTATTTATTTATAACCAGGCCATATGGGAGTTTTAACAACTCCCATAGTTGTCAGCTGCTATATTGTTTTCAACAATGCTGTGGGGCCCAAGTTGCTCTATACACTCATCTAATCATATTCTGGCTCCTTTAAATGCATAGTTACTGAGATCTGTGTGTCATATTCTTATAACTACAGGATGGCTCCTTTGGGCTTATTTACCAGTTTTCTCTGGCAAACTAGTTAACCCACAGTTTAAGACTATCTTGAATCTCTCTTCACTTACCTTTTGTCACAACCTCCAGTGCTGTGCCCTCCTGTTTGAATTTGGCCACATTCTATTACAACTTAAGTCCATTCTTTTGGAAGCGATTAGGGGCTATTAGTTTCATAAAGTACCTCTTTCTCAAGCTAAAATCTCAAAGCCAGGGTTTAGATGCAACAATGTGAAAGTGGCATCACTAAGTGCTCTATGGAGGAAGTGAGGAGGCAGCCTGAGGCCTTCTGGTTTGTCTTTCCTGGCATGGAACCACCACCTCATGTGCTAGGGCAAAGGTGGTCAGTGTCCCAGTAATTCCAAGCATGCCACACCCAAGGTAGAGCCTCCATTCTCTGTGGGGGCTGGATAGAATCAGAGCCCCCAGACACACACACTTCTCAACCACACTCTTAAAACTTCACCACAGCAACAGGCACTGGGACAGGATGAGGACTGATGTCTTGCTTTTCCCAGCCCTTCAACTGGGAGTTGAGAAAGACAAAGCCTTGTGATTTTGGCGGTAGCAGTCTAGTGTCCACACTGCTGAGCTGGAGTAAGGAGGTAGGGAGAAGCCTTGATTCAAACATCACAGACTCTCACCATCCCTACAGAACTGTCACAGGTTTTCTTGAAAAGATGTTTCTTCATCTGCTGTTTGCTCATAGGTCCATTTCCAGAGGCTTCCCATGTTTTGTTTTGTAAATTTTCACCACTTTCCCTGGAAGCGGGGGGAGCAGAATCACATTGTCATGCTGGGAGTCATCTGGTTCACTTTTTCACTCAAAAACTGACATTATTGTTTTATAAAGTTTACTTTACCCTCATTAACCATTTTCTTGGATCACCATTCCTTCTTGTGACTTAGAACTTTTGTTTTCTTTTTCCAGGAATAAACCAAGAATTCATTTAATGAAAATATGTTAATAGTAAGCTCTTTTTATCCAAAAGGACCCTGTCCTTTTTCCTTGGTAGTTTTGTGGTTACAAAATTCTAGACATCTTCCTCTCACTATCTAAAAGTATTATCCCACGGTCTTCTGGTTTTCATTGTTTTTCTAAACTGTAGTGGTAACTACAGTGAACTTAAGTCTTTTCTTGCTCTTTTAAGGACTTATTTTAGGTGGTTTGCTTCACAGAAGTGTCAACTCTGACTTCCCACTTGTGTATGTCCTAGATTTTGTCTATCTTCCAGAACGTAGATCAGTATGTCTAGATGTTGATATATTTTCTAAACTCCTTAAAGCTGATGTATGACTTTAGGCAAATGTGTAAAGTTCTCAGCTGAAATACCCTCAAATATCATCCATAACCATTCTCTGTATCATCATTCTGGTACTCTCTGCAAGATGTTTGTTGGACTTTACCATGTGCTCTTGGTGACCTTTAACTTCTTCACACATTCTCTCTGCACCGTACTGCATTCTGTGTAATTTCATTTTGGTCTTCATTTATCTGTATGTTTTTTTCTAGATGTTTTGTTCTCAAATTTGATCATTTTTCTTCCTATGCACCCGTTATCTCCACCCCTGCCATTTTTAATGGTCTCTCATTCTTTCTCAACTTTTAGACATTCTTCTATTCCTTATGCATTTTGCATTTCATTGAATCCAAGCCATCAAGTATTAAAGGATATACCAATTTTTATACCAGTAACATAGCTGATATACTACAATGCCATCCCAATTTTAGAGATATTAAAATCTTTTCAATGTCTGAATACATTCATCCAATAATTCCAATGTCTTCAACCACTATAGGCTAGCTTCTGCTCTTTCTCCTAATTTTTTAAATAATGACTTCTTTCTCATTTTTGTGACCTTGAATGAGTCCAAGATTATTATAACACTATGAAAATTCTTTGAGATTGGATTTGAAGTGCTTTCCTTTAAAGAGTTGTACTAATACTTAAATGCCTGGGAAACATTTCTAACCTGATACTACTTTAAGTCTTGGTTTTTCTGACGACATAGGTAGTTTAAGTCTGGTTCCAATAGGTAGTTTAAGTCTGCTTCCAAACCCGTTTTAAGTGTCAGCTTGTAGACACCAATTCTGAGGGTAGATTCTTCTTTTCTTCCCCTTTTCTCCACCCAGTTTTCTCTCTCTCCTCTCTTGAGATAGGGTATTCTGGTTCCTTCTTTCACTGAGTGTATCATATTTTGAAGTAACAGGTTTTGGGAGATTATCTCATTCTGAACTCACCCTCATGTTGGCCCTATGATCAGTTTCCCTTTTAAAACTTAGCCCATTCCAAAGTCTTTAGGACACAAGGATTGGCAGAATCTTTGGAGCAACTGTCTTTTTCAATACTTCTTTGGATTCACACTTTTTGTTTCACCCCACTAAACCTTACTTTGAAAACTCTGAAGTCTTCAAAAACTTCAAATAACAATGAACACCTCATTTACTTTTCGCTAAGATTCACCAGTTGTTATCCTGCCATTCACATGATCTTGTATATATATTTTACACACACACACACCCATTTGCCTAACCATTTGAAAGTAGTATGACACTTCATTCTTAAGATATTTCAGCATGCATTTTCTAAGAAAAAGGTCATTGCCTGTATAAGGAAAAAACCACTGTCACCTAATAAAATTAAACATTTCATATCATTAAGAATTCATATACAAATTTCCACAGATATCTCTAAAATGGCTTTAATTGCTAGGTTTATTTAATTCAAGATGAAATCTAAGTTAATGAATTACATGATTAAAAAAAAAAAAGATTTTAGAGAGAGCAGGGGGAGAGGGGAGAGAGGAGAGGCTGAGAGAGATGGATAGAGAAAGCCAAGTAGACCCCATACTGAGTGCAGAGCAGATGCGGGGCTCAATCTTACAACCCTGAGATCATGACCTGAGCCGAAACCGTGTCTGATGCTTAACTGACTGAGCCACCAGGTGCTCCCATTACATGTGATTTTCTGATCTGTAACAGTCTCCCCACCTGTTTTACATAGCACTTTAAAAATTCACACCAGGCATCTTTGTAAATGTCCTATGTTGCACTTCTGTCTAATTATTTCAGGATTACATTGTCAAATATTTTTGGTAAAAATGCTACAGGTGATAAAGTGGAGCTTTGTTTTGTACTGGTCTCAACCCACCAATAACTAATGGTGTGGCTGGCAACAACCATCAGGAAACAAAAGAAATAAAGATTTCTTACTTACAAGGCCTGGAAAATACACAGCACAGCTGGGCCCACATAGCAAGGTTGCAGAGGGAGATGGGGTGGGACACACACACACACACACACACACACACACACACACACGAGACCAGGAGTCCCTGTTTACTGAGGTTGGTGGGGGAGGTTTAGGGTTCCATGGGCTCACTTCTTATTGGTGAATTCAAAACAAGAGAACAGGCTGTTCAACAAGAGCTGTCTTTGAAGTGGATACCTCTCTGAAATGGATACCTTGGTAATCAAAGCTTAAGCCAGACACTTAATAAAAAAAGAAAAACAACCAAAATGCAAAGGGAAAAAATATCAAACCAACCCAGGGCTTAAACTGCAGCTTTGAGTATCTTCCTTGCTACCTCAGCAATACATTTTAAGATTTTTTTTAAAAAAATGAATCTTATCCAGCATTTCAGATATTTAATACCATGAGGAAGGTTCTTCCGTGCATACAGTCTATCATATGATCAGAAACAGCTGTCAATATATATTGCCTTTCCAGATCAACAGTAACAACTTTATAAATGAAAGAATAGTGACATATTTACTTAAGGCCATAAACAGGGGATGCTTGAGACAAAGCCTTGGATTAGGTGTTGTATACTACCAATTTATCTTTGCATGTATTATTTCTTAAAAATCTAGAGGCTAATTTTTGTGTTTGCTGGAGTTTAGAACTCAGGTCTCAAATTAGTGAAGGACAAGCTAAATATTCAAGAGTTGAGGATAGATTTTATTTTCTTAAAGATTTCATTTATTTATCTGACAGGCAGAGATCACAAGTAGGCAGAGAGGAGGGCAGAAAGAGGTGGAAGCAGGCTCCCTGCTGAGCGGAGAGCCCAATGCAAGGCTCTATCCCAGGACCCTGGGATCATGACCTGAGCTGAAGGCAGGGGCTTTAACCCACTGAGCCACCCAGGCACTCCATTGAAGATAGATTTTAAAACCTTGGGGTACTACATCTACACTTTTTCTCACCTCTTTAGTAAAAAGGGAGAAATTACACTTCTAACTTGCCCCTTTTACATGGCAATAGCAGGAAGAGGAAATAGGGAAAAAGGAAACTAAATGTTTCCTTATCACAACTTACCATGTATCAACCTCGAGCTATAAATAACCTCGTCTATATTAATTCCCGAAGCTAGATATGATTAGCCTCATTTCACAAATAATTAAAGTGAAACTCAAGAGTTCAGACAGATAACTGGTTGAACAAAGCTTACTAGTTCAAACCAAAGTGTTCAAGTGGCCCAATGGCCAAAACTCATGATTTTTCCACTACACAAAATGCATCCAGAAAGGTAACAATTTGGCAGTTTCATTCTGATACTTCACTTGGTTATTCATGGCCATAGTTCTGCATAACCTAAAGAAAAACCAGTCAAATTTCGTGAAAAACAATCTACAATCCATTACTTAACCCACTCTAGTCTTACTGCTGCTCAAAATGGAATTGGTCTCCTAAAGTCATCTATGGCTTCTATATTGGCCCTTTACCTTTACTTCATCTCTTGCTCTAATAATTGATTTCAATAATATTCCTTTTGAAATCTCTTATGAAACCTCTCTCATCTTCCATTATGGCTCCTCTGCCTTTCCTCCATGACTAATTCAATCTTCTCATAGAATCTTCATATATATATATATATATATATTCCTTAAATGTTTCTGCCACTATCTTAAGTATCCTACTCTTAACCATTCTAAAACTTTCCCAGGCAATATCATACCCTACATTGTTTTAGTTAAAAACATTATACTAATGGCTAAACTTCTGACAGGTGTTTGCTGAATGCCTATCATGAGCTAGCCATTTTTGGTGACAAATAATACAGGATTCTCGATGGATCTTAGAGGCTCTGTCTATAGCCCAGTTATTTGTAACAGGCACCAGAAACATGGACATCCACACCTTAATTTTCCATGGATACCTTAAACTCAACATACCCCCCAAACTGAACTCATTCCCCTCCACTCATAATCTATTCCTTTCTCCTACTATGATATTAATAGGTATCATATAATAAAAGCCTAAGGTAAGGACCACCTGGCCTCCAGTATTGGTCTGTTTTACTTTCTAAATCTCTCTATAATTTGACTGCCAGTTTCCATCTCCACTGTCAGATAGCTAGTTTAGGGCAATTCTGGATTACTCACAGCCTACAACTCTCTCTCCACTTCTAATACTCTCCATAATCCATTCTTCCCAGTTTAAAACAAACTTTCAAAAAGGCAAGTCTGATTGGATCAGCTCTCCCAACCCTGTTCTTAGAGAATTCTTTAAGAACTCTTAAAATTCTTCAGGGGCTCCTTGTTACCATCAGTAAAACCCCAAACCCTTTAACATGACTTTCAAGGCACTGCTTAAAAAGGACCCTGGCTCAGTTCTCCAGCTTAATATTTTACTGTTCTAGCTTACACTCTACTCCAAACTGAAGTTCTCAGGTCCCAGAATAATATTTTATTCTCTTCATTCTTTGCCTGGTTCCCTGTTATTATAATTTTTTTTGAAATATTTTATTTATTTATATGAAAGAGATGACAAGTAGGCAGAGAGGCAGGCAGAGAGAGAGAAAGGGAAGCAGGCTCCCTGCAGAGCAGAGCCTGATGTGGGGCTCGATCCCAGGACCCTAAGATCATGACCTGAGCTGAAGGCAGAGGCTTTAACCCACTGAGCCACCCAGGCGCCCTATCATATTTTTTTAAGTGAAAGAGATCACTTCCATGACCAATGAGTTTGGTGTTAGAGCCTTTCCTGTATTTTCCTACTATGTTCTGTGTTGATCCCTATTGTAACACGCATTGTTCTCAGAGTCTAAACAATACTTGTGAAGGCAGGGACACTTCTGTATCTCCAGTGCCTGACACACAGTATACATTTTTCAAATAAACTTAAAATGATTACATATCAACTCAAAGAGGAAGAAAAAAGGAATTCATCTGCAAACTTTTTCAATTTTCTAATTTAATAGAAATAACCAAAACAATGTGGTTTTCAAACAAGGCTTTAAACTAATCTAATACAACTTCTACAACACATTCCAGAGCATTATAACAAGAAATATTTACAGGCAGCTAATGTATTAAATAACCATGAAAAAGAAAATCTTGCTTTTAATACACACCAGCAAAAAACACAGGAACGGAACAATTAGAAACTGCAACCTTGTTTTAAAAAATTAAATATGATTATTTAGAGAATACAATACCACAGAAACAGCACTTTTTCTTTAAGAATCATATTGAAGGGTAGTTAATTATGTGCAAAAATAATAGTTGTAGTAGTAGTAGTAGTAATAATAATAATAATAATAATAATAATAATAATGAGGGGGAAGAGACCAGTTGAAATACTGGAAGCAAGGAACTAGTAAGGCTGTGAATTTAACCCTTTCGTGTGTATGTCTACATAGAAAATAACAGGCTTTCAGATTGCACATACCGTTTTTATAGGCTTATATACATGTTTCACTGTGATTTAAAACATAGTAAATGCCTACATTTTTCAGACCAGGAGCAGACAAGCACTTCCTTCTTAAGATTGAAATTTAGGCCACACCTGAAAGGGAATATTGCAGTGGCACCTACAAAATCATTTGAGTGCCTTCCCACATACAAATTTGGTGAATTTTAAAGAAGAGCATTTTTTATAGATTACTTGCTAGAAAAGGGCTAAACGTAATTTTGTACATTTTGTAGTATGATTATGACAAATACGTCCAAATTGACCTATTTTTGAAGATAATTTTCTCAGATACAATAAAAAATATATAAAAGACCACGAAGGCAAACACAAGGAACTAAGATGGAAGATATGTTTTACATGCATTTTGGCCAAGTAAAGAAACCATCATATCCAAGAGTACATGTTGAAATCTGAAATGTCTATGTAAACTGTGGCATATAAATTTTTTTTCTTAAAAAAGTACCTTCAATTTTTTTTTACTCAAATACCTACTTTTAAAAAAATATGCAACTTTCCCCAATTTTTAAAATAAAATGCCACAATATATTGTCATAAGCTCCAGCGTACATTTAAATTTCTTATTTTTTAAAAGATAGACTGGGTGATATGCATACAAACTTTCCTATAAAATCACCATCTGGGAGAGGACTATGATATGCCTATTAGGCAACAGACTTAAAGCAGTGTTATTGCTTTATCGAGGAGGAGAGAACTGTCAGAAAAATAAAAGCAAGCATCCAGGTTGAATTCAAGATCAAACTGATACACCTTGAAAACCTTGGATCATCTTCAGCAGATTATTAATACAGATGGTATGAATTAAGAATCTGATTGTTCTAATTAAGGGAGTTAGGGTGGGTGCATTTTATAAAAACTACTCACCAATCCAATGCTGAGTATGCAAATAAGCAGTGTTGACTTCAACAAGAAACAAGATCTTTATACATCCTGTGTTGTGAGTGGGAATGGCTAAGGGACTTAAAAGGCCAAGGGAGAGGGGGGCCACAGCATCTACTCCCAATTTGGATAATAAGAGATTACTGAATAACATGTGGTAGGCCAAAATCCGAGGGCACAGTCAGAAGACCTAAATCTACCGGCTTATTAACACTCATCACTAATAATTACATGGGCAGGAGACCTGCTGAGGTAACTGGTAAACGAACAATTTGCTCACTATAAACCTCTTGCTTCTACTTAAAAACATTATTTCTTTGGATGAACTAAAAACCTCAAAAATTGTTACAACAAAAAGTGAGATTAGCTGACTTTAATATTATTTAAAATTCCTTTATATAAGACATTGAAGTCAGAAAGTACCTCGTTGATTCCAAAAAGAATAATTTCAACAAGAGAGCTAATGCCTTATTATCTCTGTGGTAATGATTCAATGTTTCTATACAGATCATGACCTACAATCTAACCATACTTTGGGACATGTACATGCTTCACCTTGCAAAACAATTCAGTGAATTAGTGAATACTCAGTGAATTAGCTGAGCCAAGAGCTTTAAAAAAAAAAAAAAAAAAAAAATTTAGGCCACCGGAACAGACTGAGGAACACTTTGTTTTTAGTGTTCTGATGGGAGATCAGAAATGAAGTATTGCGAAGTTTTGCAAGTTTTTAAGTTAACATTTAACATCTCCATGTCTAAAATACTGTCTTTTAAATAAAGAAAGAGTATTAAACTGCCTTTAGGAATTGACGTTAAATGTTTGTTTTTTTGAAATATAAATTAATAGAAAAACATAAAGACATCTGAATATCAATTTAAGCTTTTATACTTTTTCTAATGGTTATATCAGATAGTGGCTGAACAAATCAGCTTAGGAATACACGGATCAGTGTACAAGAAAAAAGCTTCCATGAAACCTGAACTTGCATTTAAGGGTAGTTTGTTGATAGCTATTTACTTAATAGTAAATTCTCAGTAGTAAGAATTGTCTTCTATTAACAGAAATGGAGTCTATTAAATGTTGACAGTAAAGTGGCTTTTCCAAAACCAATCTTAAAAGAAAAAAAAAATTTTCACCTAACATAGAAATATCTTTAAGGGAACACATTATTTTTTAAGGCCCTAAATATCAAGAAATAAATATTAAAATTTAATTTCTCCCCCACTGGTAGAACCTATATAAAAGACTTAATTAAGAATCATGAAAAGGACTCAACTGAAGAACAAGTGTAAAATATTAGAAATAAATGGCTTGACAAAAGGAAGTTATACTGCTACTCTTCACTTTCCCAAATATGCCCTAGATATGTCTGCTAAACTCAAATCATAAATGTTGTGGGAAAGAGGGAAATGCACATAAATAAAGGATTATAAAACGATTCTCTCCCTCTTTTAAGAAAATTCTTCTTAGATATCTGAAATGTGAGTAAAATGATAAAACAGTTCGGTTTAAGTTTTAAAGCTGAACTTATAACAAAACTGAAAGAGAAGCTAAAAGAAAGTCACAGAATGAAGTCAACAGCAGTAATGAAATCAACAGCACTTACGTACACCATCAGAAGGCCTGACTAATATTCATGTTTACCCCCCACGCTTGTTAAGAAAATAAAAACAACCCAAAGGAATTTGTATAATAATTTCTTTAGAGCACTTTATTTGATTCAATATGCACTAAAAAATATTTACCTCAGACAATTATGCCAAATAATTTTTACTGAGTAGTCTACTGTCTGAACTGCAGAAGCCGAAGTTTTAAAAAGGCAAATGATTTGCCACAAATCTGCTGACGTCTGAAAAATATCTAATGGCAAGTCTTCTATTTTGGTCACTTTTATTCTAAGGTGTCCATACAAAAGTAGGACTAAATTTTTTAATCCAACAAAAGAGAAGCCTGTACACAGTCTAGAACACACATCTTGGATCTGAGCATCACAAATGAAGAGAAGAAAAATGAAACCAAGCCAAGGTGGTTTATCTGCCTCAGGGGCTGAACTCAGGGTAGTAAAGGTGGGTTTACTCCAGTAACCATTCAAGTGGGGATTGGCTCATTTTCAGGATTTACTTACAGGCCTCTTCTAAGTCCGTTAAGCCCCCAGTCCATGCAAATGTCCCACTTGGTGGACAGATGAGTAATCTAACCCCACCGGGTTTATTTCAATAGTTTGATATTTAATAATAAGCTGCTTCTGAAGATTTTCTGAGAAGTCTGTTCTCTATTAAAATAAGATAGAACCTCAAAATATGAATGTGAACATTAGAAATAGACAGCATATATTACAAATCCATTCTTGATAGGAACATTAGTAAGAATACACATTAGCTTAAAAAACAGGCTCAGCAAATGTTGCTGATCTGCCAGAAGTTTTAGTTCACTATTTACAAATAAGACAAAGTGAAATACAGAAAATTTTACACATTTGGTAGTTGACAGATTACTGTTTGCCAATAGTGGTCTATCAGAAAACTGATATGAAGGAAGACTGGATAAGAGCCAGTTGTCACCTTCTCAATCAAATTCAAATGTACAGAAAACTAGATTAATTTTAAAACGAACATTCTGCCTTTGATGGGAATAACTGTATGATCAGATGGTCTGACTGGGAAGTGCAATTGTGTGGAAGTGTTTTCCTGGAAATGACTACTATAAGATCTGCCACTGAAAAGTTACTGTATTTATTTCAGCAGACCATTAAAAGTGATTAAATGATGATCACTGATGTTTTCTAGACTCTAGGTATAAATAGAAAATAAAACTACTGTTGAGTTCTTTAAACCAATATAAAAACTAAGGCCCAACAGCATCAAAGTGAGAAAAAATGTCATGGCATGATTCAATGCACATCTGCACTGACATCAAAGTGGAATCTGAGCAACTCTGATTTTAGCTAGAAAACAAATCAGTATGTATGTGTGTGGAAGGGGAGACGTGAAAGTTGTTTTTAGTATCTGTGCACTCCTGTCCAAAGAAACAATTTATCAAGCGACATGACCCTCAAGTATGTACTTGTACGCCCAGCATCCTGCACCAATCAATACCACATGATCACCAACAACTGCCATTCTAAAGAACCATCCTCTTTAGTTACAGAATCTTCAAATCATTTCGCTTTTGCTTTTACTTTTAAAGTTGCAAACAGAGTTCTCTCCCCCTTTCTTGACAAGAAGTGACTTCTGTCCATTACTTCAATCTAATACTGTGTAAAAGCTATCAGCTTCTTCAAGGAGGTGCCCACTGTAGGCAGGATATTCCAGCAACACTTAAATAAAAGGTTTTCTTTTCTCTCTCTCTCTCTCTTTTTTTTAAACAATTATTTAAGTTCATGTCATTTTACTTTATATGTACTGGTCTCTCATCTGACTTTAGGCGTTTCCTGCGGGGCTGTATAAAGTCTTCATCAGAGTCCTCAGTTACCTCACCATCATCCTCTTCCTGCTCAAACTCTGGCAAAGGTGCGAAGGTCCTGTCTGAGTAGATCTCTGTGAGTTTATCTTCAAAGTACAATGCAACTGCTTTCCCTGCCTGAGCTACTTCTGAATCAGCCTGCAAGCAAAAGATAGGAATATTCACCTGTTGGTAATGCATATTCCTTCACCAAGTTTGCATGGTCTGAAAAGCTTACCTTCAAATTAATCTCTTGTGTTTCTGCATAAACTTGAACAACTTTCATCATCTAAAAAGGATACCAGAGTCAAAAAAAAAAAAGGGAAATTATAATCCTTTCTAAAGTTATGAAACTGCATAGGATTGGCGACGAAAGTCAGCCATACTAGGGGGAACAAATTGCTATAACCAGATTAAGTGCTTTCTCAAATTCTACAGAACATGGAACCACTTTCTTTACAAAGTTCTGTTACTAAACCTACTGTGAAACCTCAAGAATGCTTTCAAATTCTATATTAGTAAGTCAATCGGAAATGGCGGCTGACTGAATACATCAATCTCATGAAGACAAAAAAACTAATCATATTAAGAAATGTTGCTTTTTAGAAACTGCCAAACCATCAACAAACCACTTAGAATTCTATCTGTATGGCAATTTGTTAACCATAAATTATTTAATCATTGCTAAAGCAGATAAAATGTGTCTTCTTCCTTGCAGATGTTAGCTACAATTCATAAAAGCACATTTATTTGAAAATAATCTAACTGGATTAGAAAGTAAGACAAAAAGTGGAACTATATCAATTTTAAGTTCAAGTGAGTAAGGTTTTACTATACTTTCTGTAGTATACTGCTACACTATACTTTTAACCTTAAGGATTTTTTCCCCCAAATATTAAAAAGGTCATCTAGATGCTTCCAGAATTAGCTATGAGTATATGTTAAATGATTTGATGTCCTTTTAGTAATAGTCATATGGCACCAAATTTCACCAGTAATAAAGATATTTTACTATTGAGCTTTCTAAAGGTTTTGTAGATTCTTATCTAATTCCATTTTCTTCTCATAGAATAATGAAAATCTTCTCTAACAGTAAGAGACTTGCCTTTTCTCAAAGAAAACAAAACAATTTCCTTGAAGAAGTGAGTCATATAGCATATTTTTCCTCAAGGAGAGCCCATCCTTATCCTCAAAAAAAAATACACAACCGAAGTTAATAAAAGTCGTATTGCTGAGATTAGAAAACTCAACATCATATACTCTGGGCTACTATTCAAGATGAGCCACCAGAAATTAGTTTATGATTTCAGGGTTCTACATTTTATAGGTTAACATTATTAACCTACGTTAATAATAAAATCAAAAGAACCAGTACAAGTGCCTTTCCTAAATGAACCCCAAATACAGACTATTTAATAATCATTTTCCATATACTTAACTACAGTCTACTCTCTATACTTGTATATCTCAACCCTCAGCTTCAAAAATATACTCCAATTATACACAATAAACTTTCATTAGAGCTGTGGATGCAATCAAATTTTACTTTTGACACAACTGCAGGAGAAAAAAAATTTTTCAATCAAATTAGAAAAATCTCTTAGCAGGAAAAATATAATAAAAAATAAACAAGCAAAAACCAAAAACTAATAATCCAAGACTTTATAGTTTGGAAGCTAACATACTTCATTAAACCTTTCACAGTTCTTGAAGATCAAACGGACATCAGCCACAAAGTCATCTGGGGTTTGGTAGTGTTGGGAATGTTTTTTCTGAAGCTTCTTTTTCACGGTAGATAAATCCATTGGTTTCTTTATAATTTTATAGTAGTTTGGTATCTAAAGAAACAAATAAATAAGGATAGCTAAGGATTCTCCAAAAATACCAAACTGTTTTATTTGAAAATGTACAGCATATATTAATTACTGAGCCAGCTACTTGAAAATTTTAGGTATAGTGAAGGTATTTTAAATCTTATGCCCCAATCATTTATCATAAAAACCAAATCATATTCAGAATCTGTGGCAGTCTTAATGGTTATGAAGGCCTCAAAGCTCTATCTGTGGTAAGGAGATTTGGAAAGAACGCGATCAGCAAAGCTAGCCAACATTAGTGTTAAGGACACATCTGGCTCATCAGAATACTATGACACCTGAAGAGTTTTGTTTTGTTTTTTAAGAAAATATAAAAACAAAACTTATTATTATTATCATTAGAATGTTGTCTTTTAGAGGCTATAACTTTATACCACAAAGGACTCTGGACATAAAACAACAGAGGAAAAAGAGGATAAATAACACAAGAAAAATTTCATTAACCCTTTAATGATTATGCCAGAGAGTGTTCTGGCCCCAACTTTTAGCCAGAAAGTTGTATTCTCGAGAAACAATTGAACTTGGAGAAGCTATTTAAACAGTTCACAAAAAGAAATACTTTAAAGTTATTTTCTACTGTAAAATCCCTATACTTGAAGACAAACTTCCTAGTATCAGATGGTTACTATTTGTATAAAACATGCTCCTGTGTCTAGGGCTTTTGTGCTTTAAAATTCCTTTCTGAGCCTACCCAGTAAACAAGTCGACTATTTAATATTCTATTACAGGCCTGGCATTCAACAATGTCTTAATTCAACAAATGATGGTGAGCAAATGTATATAGCATATTCTCATTCCATTCATGAAGCCTGAGCACCCATGATATTCCTTTTCCTATGGGACTTTAGAGCTTTTATTCCTAACAAAAAGTCTTCTTTAAGATAATCAAAGAGCACTGACTTGCAAAATTTCCAGTCCTTTCTTAATCTAGACTGTTCATAAAGAGGGCTTATCTTCATAAGATAAGAACCAGTGTGAAAGCTTCAATTTTACATTTTTATTCAAGTTAATACTTACATAGAGATTGTTTTCTCCCCAAGGTACAGAGCCTAGAATCATAGAACTGGAATTTTAGAGATATTTCAGTCCAGTACTCCCACTATATGTTTAAAAAGGTAAAGGCAGAAAATTAAGAAATTTGCCCAAAGTTTTAAGGCTAGTTAATGGCAGAACTGGGAGAAGTTAAGTATTCCGACTCTTAGTCCAAGATTCTTTCCATTACATCTATATCCCTTATGTCCATTTTAAAAGTGAAAGAGAACACAAAAGTTAAATTCATTACTTTGTCATGACAGCAACAAAAACTTTTAAAAAACAAAATGCAATATTTGACAAGTGAATCACACATCCATAAGAGCCCTAATAAAAGTATGGATTAATACGTACTGACATTATCAGGTACTGATAATTAGCAGGTACTATGCTAAAACGTTCTATAAAGGTCTCCTATGTGTTCTTGGAATATCCAAAATGGGGTAAGAAATAGCATTCGAGAAGGAAACTTGAACCTTGGAGAGGCTGAGATTATTCAAGAAGACTAAGATGAGAAGCCTTAAGACCAGAGCCAATACTCTCAAGTCTTATACCAAGCTTCTTCACTAGGGAGGTCATAAAGTAAACAACTCACCGAAGCAGGAACCGGTTCCTGGAATTCAATACTTAATTCATGGCAATAGAGGTAAAGCAGAAGTCGTTCACATTTCTGGACCAAAACAAAGAAAGGAAAACACATGAAATGTTTATTCCCCTAATAAGATATTCTTAAGAGAACTTTATCACTACAAAGCCTTATTACAACAAACTCAATATATGCCTCCTATATACTGACTTATCTAAATACACATACCCAAAGAAAACCATCTTGTTTCCCTTGCTTCCCATTTAGTTGTTTGTTTTTTTTTAAAGATTTTATTTATTTATTTGACAGAGAGAGATCACAAGTAGGCAGAGAGGGAGGCAGAGAGAGAGGAAGGGAAGCAGGCTCCCTGCTAAGCAGAGAGCCCAATGCAGGGCTCGATCCCAGGAACCTGGGATCATGACCTGAGCCGAAGGCAGAGGAGTTAACCCACTGAGCCATGCAGGCACCCCTCCCATTTAGTTTTGAGACTACCTTCTGTTCTACTTTTAAAGAATATATTGAAAATAGAGGGCGGCTTTTGTTCTTAGATGATGACTAAGGTAATTTATCTACTACTGACTATTTACAGAGATGGAAAGGAGTCATAAAAGCAACATAGCATTCTGTGTAAAAATTCATAGATTACTAGGTAATCCTCTAAATCCTAGTAATTAGGATTACCTAGTAACTTTTTTTTTTTAAGATTTTATTTATCTATTTGACATAGAAATAATGAGAGGGAACACAAGCAGGAGGAATAGGAGAGGGAGAAGCAAGTCTCCAGCTGAGCAGAGAGCTTGATGCAGGTCTCAATTCCAGGATCCTGAAATCTGAAATCATGACCTGAGCTGAAGGCAGATGCTTAACGAGTAAGCCACCCAGGCACCGCAAGATTACCTCGTTATCTATAGTAATCTATAAACTACTGCCTTTGCTATTCTCTGATGCAAGAAGGACACATATTATTCTTTCTTTTCCTGAAATGACGCCATGCAGGTCTAAAATTAAATACAAACTATGTCTTCTCAATACAATTCTAGAATTTTTTATACAGTCAAAAGTAAACTGAAATGCATTTTACATTTATAGTTTTCATTTGCTTAAACTTCTTTTAATAGAAGTCAGTACAGGCTAAACAGATATTAGAGGGGGATTCCGCAAGTACATACACCAGATCGGAGCCAAACTTAACTGTAATGACCAGAGAGCTTTTGTTTTTGGAGAAGAGACTATAGACCACATCAGCAGAAATCTGAGTGAAATGAGGAAAGGATTCTGGATTTCATTTTTATTTTTAAGATTTTATTTATTTATTTGATAGAGAGAGATCACAAGTATGCAGAGAGGCAGGCAGAGAGAGAGAAAGAGAGGGAAGTAGGCCCCCTGTTGAGCAGAGAGCCCGATGCGGGACCCAATCCCAGGACCCTGAGATTAAGACCTGAGCCGAAGGCAGAGGCTTAACCCACTGAGCCACCCAGGCGCCCCTGGATTTTATTTTTAATGACAGAAAGCTATTACAGGAAGTGACAGACATGTTTATATTTTTTAAAAAATATTATGTAGGAGCGCCTGGGTGGCTCAGTCAGATGGGTATCCCACTCTTGATTTGGGCTGAGGTCGTGGTCTCAGGGTTGTGGGATCAAGCTCTGGGTTGGGCTCTGCATGGAATCTGCTTCAGATTCTCTCCTCCCTCTTCTTCTGCCCCTCCCCACATTGTGCTCTCTATAATCTTACAAAAAAAAATACTACATACAGTACAGAAAACTACAGTATAAAGAGTCAAGAGTAAACTCAGGGAGTCTGAGTGAAGTTTATTATGACAGTGCAGATGAACCACCATGATAGCTATCTCAGAAGGTGATGGTGAGGACAAGTAAGCAAATTGTATTAGGGTCATTCCTGATCTTTCACTAGAAAGGCTTGTGCAACAGAAATAAATGGTGGTACCATTTAAAGATGGGAAATACCGGAGAAGAGCGCAGTTTTTACATTGTTATTTGCTTATTATTTATGTTTTTTTGAAATCATGCTTTTGGTTGGGACATGTTAAGTATGAGGAAGCTGGATGTAAAGTCTCCAGTGTATAGCCAGACAACTACAGAATCCCTAATAATAAATCCAACTTATATGACACTTACCCTTTGGTCCACGGGGCTTAACCCTTGTGCAGTTTTCCCCTTCTTACTATGTTGCAAATTATCACAATCATATTCAACTTCTGGTTTCCCAATATCTCTGCAAAATGTGCATATCCAGTCCCCACTAAAGAGAGAAACAGGCAATTAGTCCCTGTAATTATAGTAAAACCCATGCTAGAGAAGCTAGTTCTCTGGAAGTAAGTCTCCAGTTTTTCTTTCCTTCCACGGTTTTTGAGGGGAAGAAAGGCTGCATTCTTGTCAAATCTCAAAGTTGTCTGATAAAAGCTTCCCAAAATTTTTCCTGGTCTTCAATTAATTACTTTCTAGAACACTTTATAAAACTGTAGCCCTGCATTTCAAAAGCAATCTCTTCATAACACCAAGTTGAGGGTTAGTACTTACAGCAGAAGACGGAATGTCAACCCCATTACTATCTCACAATGACCCCACGCTCACAAAAAAGTAAAGAGTATGGGTTACGGAACTCCTCAGGTATCCCATATTGGTATGGCATGTATTAAATATGCCAAAAATAAAACAATTCTTCTCCATGGCCAGTCAAAAGCCAAGAACACATATCTCCATAAATACAAACACATGTACATATACCCCTTAGCCTTTAAATTTGCTCAGTCTAGTTTGTTTACATCGGGATTTCCATCAAACCATAAATTCTAGAATGGTTCATTTCCAGTAATTCTTCCCTTCTCTCCCCCACCATAAAGAAACTCTAAGTCTTGAGACCATCCCAGTCTTTTCCAACAGTTCCAATTCCTTCCAAAGTATCAGCCTTTGAGAGGAAGCATTCAGTGGCAAAATTCTAACATTCCAGCAGATGTTACTACCCAAAGGGAAGAAAAATATGAAAAGCCTTAATTACAACATTAAAATGTCAATGCTTTTTTCTATAAAAGATTAAAATAAAAGAAGGCCCTTGTTACATCTCTGGCAAATGACTGTACCTCTCTTAAGACCTAGGTAAGAGTTATGATTCTTCAGAAAAATATTCTGGCACTGTTTATATAGCCAGTATTTTTCTAATCCAAAAGGGTGAATTATTCAAAATGGGTAGCATTTACTCAACTGAAATCACTGCTTCAGTTTACTCAATTCACTGCTTCATTTACTCAACTGAAATGTGAATGTTTTATCTACAGGCAGAAAAAAGTTGGGCTTTCCCAAGAACACTATTTATTGTCACTTAAAAGGGTTATTTGGAGGTAAGGATTTGGGAAGAGGGAAACTGGTATACAAAATCAACTGGAGACAAAATAGTACGAACACAACTTGTTAAATGAGAAATGTGCACACAGTGCTCCAGGCTGGCACTACCAATGAACTGCTTCCAGGGGTCAAGAGGAAGCAATACCTAAAAATATTCAAGCTGTGAAAGCTTTTTTACAAAGTACTTTTTCATTTAAAATGCCTTTCAAAAGCTTTCAAACTTCAGAATAATAGGTTCTAGGTAAGACACAACAGAGCTGTCTCCCACCGAATAGTATTCTTTTTTTTTTTAATATTTTATTTATTTATTTGAGAGAGAGTGAGAGAGAGCATGAGAGGCGAAGAGGTCAGAGGGAGAAGCAGACTCCCCATGGAGCTGGAAGCCTGATGCGGGACTTGATCCCTGAACTCCAGGATCGTGACCTGAGCCGAAGGCAGTCGCTTAACCAACTGAGCCACCCAGACGCCCCCGAATAGTATTCTTAAGTGAAATTATTGTAGACCCTATTAAGATTGACGGCAATAGGTAAAAAATTCAGCTTCAATAGGAAATTGACTAACTTCTCCAACACCCCAGACCTCTCTCATAATTTAGAGTTTTATCTACTTTGCTTATACTAAGTATAAACTGAAGGCCAGGAAACAGTCTACTTTTTACCATTCATACACTACTTAAATCTTGGACATTTCACCATTCAGCTATCAGTTTCTCTAGAAGGTACTATCAAAGGAATAACAGGCTCCCTATTTTACAGAAACAGTATGCGATGGTTAGGAAGGCCACCTGCAGGGACAATTTTGTTTGTATTTTAGCCTATAAAAATAAACAAGCACAAAAAAATCAACTATTTCACTGGTACCTTGGAAAGCTAAGAAGTGTTGGAACATGACAAGTTAGATGAAAGACCTTTGGACATTTTTCACAGCACAAGAGATCCCCTCCATTTTGGCAGACAGCACACCAGTCTTCATTTGGATCATCATCTTTGCTACTGCCATCTCCTCCAATCCTTGACGACCTGTGTATGAGGCTTCGAATTGGGGACTTTCCATTAACAAGGCTGCTGAGCCCTGACTGTTTGCAGCTTTCATTTGTATCTGCAGGTTCAGTTTTCACATGGTTTTCCAGGCTTGCTAATGCATCCAACTCACTCTCTAGATGCAGGTTGGTTGAAAGAGGTGGTGTCAAGCTACTCTCAGGACTGCTCAACTAAAACAAAACGAGGACAAATTCTTAAACAATCATTTAATCCTTAGTGTATGCAGTGTGCGTGTAACTTAAGAATTATGTCAATACACATATACATAACTTAAAATTAATTTGGAAATGACACTAGTGACAGAAAGGAAAGAAAATAAATCCAAAATTATTAGGCATGTTAATTTATGATTTTATAGCGCACTCTAATATTGGTTCATTTGGATAATAAGAAAATTAATCAAACTGTTAAACACACTGATTGTAAAGTGAGCATAGGGTTATACTTTTCCTACAAAGAGCTGATTATGATACCCTATTTTTCACCCAAGAATCTGTTGCACAGCTTTTAAGAAATGTTATTTTGCCTACCTATCATCATTTTACTAAAGTAAGAAGATTGTGAAAATGGTAAAGAAATCTTTCACCACCCTTCTGCACCCAGTTTTCTGCAAGCACTTTCTAAATCAGATATTGGATGATGGGACACTAATCCAAATACAAGACTAAATCCCTTTGCTCTCAAATGTACATATACTGTGTTATATATGCTAATACTCCAACCTGAAATGTCTATACGCTAACCAAGTAGAAAATGACACCCAAGCCTGGGCAGGAAGAAAAAAACAAGATCAAAATTTACTGCTGGAGAGTGGGGGGTGTCAGCACAGGAGGAGGAATAGGAGGCCTTCCTTCATTCTGTATTATAAATTTTATAAAATGTTCTACCTGAAAAACTCTTAAATGGTTAATAATTCATAAGCCAAAGGCAATCTTCCCATCACACCACTCTTTGATCATTAAACTTCTTTCACATCAGCAGTCCTAATCCTGAACTCACAGATCCAGGAAAACAGTAAAGGATCTTTTGTGGCCTGAGACTGTTGAGATGACTAATGAAGTCAAAACAAAATAGAACCCAATTTAGAATCATGGCAAAAATACTGACCAATAACAAACTAAAAGATCATTTCAAAATGAATCCTTAATACAATTAAACATTTTATGACAAATTACAGCTGACACTTAGATGAAAAACTTGAATTACAGAGAGATTTGGATTATACCAGACATAAATATCCAAAAATAAGTAAGTGTCCGTAGAACCACTATTCAGTCTAATATGCAGAGATGGAAGAATCCATGAAATGGCCTCTTTGAATCCCTGACAGGCTCTAGTGGGAGCTTACCATGCAGGCACTCCTCCTGCCGTCCTCTGTCTTTTCTTGTTTCACAGCTCCTGAAAAGCTACATACTTCATCTTCAGTCCCAGGTTCTTGCTTGACCTTCACTTGATCAGACTTGAAACTAAGACCTGTCTTCTCAGCAGTTCGTCCTGATGACCCACAGCTAATAAAAAACAATTTAAAAAGTCAAATGTGCTTATATAATATACATAAAATCAATTATATGAAAGGTAATATTCATTAAAGTGAAAAGAACCAACTTTCTAGAAGATAAAGACACCTTATAATGCAGGTAAAAGAAGTGTGATATAAGCATAGCTTCAAATTCTTTAAAAACGTAGATCAGGGGCACCTGGGTGGCTCAGTGGGTTAATGCCTCTGCCTTCAGTTCAGGTCATGATCCCAGGGTCCTGGGATCGAGCCCCGCATCAGGCTCTCTGCTCAGCAGGGAGCCTGCTTCCTCCTCTCTCTCTGCCTGCCTCTCTGCCTACCTGTGATCTCTGTCTGTCAAATAAATTTTAAAAAATTTAAAACGTGTATAAAACTTTCAGAAGACCCTAAAAACATTTTTATGGTGTGAGGCACTTATACTAAGTCATTAAAGAAATCCAGTAAATAACCATTTTCCCAGACTAGTTAATATAGAATGTTAGCAATTGTTTTTCTCTATAAAAGTAATTTCGATTCTTCTCTGCCCCCAAACTAATGAAGAAAACAGCATTAATAATAGTAGTTCATGAAGCCTCCTGAAAGTAAACTCTATTTTAGCTTTTGAGGACAGGAAATTGGGAGAAGAGAATAACAAGTAGTCAACAACCCAGAATATCCTTATTTGAATCAACAAAATGATAGGTTAAGAGGACAGGTCTATGACTAATCAGTTCTATCTAGACCACAAAGCAAAACCACTGCCGAGAGAAGTGAGTAACTGGTAAGACTGTAGTGCTACTGAGAATGAATACCTTTTCACTCAATTACTCAAGTACTCAAAGTACTTTTCTTTTCAAAGTACTGATTATTTATTTAAGGTATAATTAAAAAGTCAAGCAAGTATTTAATAGCACTAGTCTTCAAAATGCACAAAAACCCAAATTAAAAAAAAAAATGTAGCGTAAATCTTTCCTGCATCGTACTAAGTTATTCAAACTAAAGTATAAAAGTCAGGCAACATTTACACACTGATTCTATCTTATGTCAATACACTCCAATATCATCCCATCTCTTAGCTATGTTCACCAAAAAGGCACAACAAACAACTCAGCAGCAGCTAGTGTCCCTAGTGCCCAGAAGACTGTCTCCAAGCACTATTTCCTCACTAATACAACCATTTCTAAGAAAAATGGTGGGCTCTAGGCCTGAGGCAGGAAATATGTTAAGACAAATCTGAAACATCATTTCAGAACAAGAAATAAGGAAGTTTTCTAAGACTTACTGGGGTTATACCAAAGGCCTAGGAAGCCAAATTGAAAAAGCTCTGATAGGCCAAAGATTGAACAATATAACCCTTCAGTAAAAATAGCATCCTTAATAGTTAGTAATATATAAAATGTTTAAATATATGAGTTCAGGAGATAATAAAAACTCACTGGTCCCTGTTGGAAGGTGCTGGGAATCAACGATTATACAAACAGAAATAAAGAGAAAGAATCTCTTCGCCTGTCCTATAACCAAATAGCCGGTAACAAAAAAGTTTCTCTTTCTAGAAATATTCTAAATTGGTACACGAAAAGGAATAACACAATAATTAAAATACCACTATTTTTCAACTAGTTGGGAAAAAAAAAAAAAGAGCTAGGCAAAGATCAATTAATGGTGGCTGTCACAAACAAAAACCGCCAAATGTTAGGTGCCCATGATGGACGTACATGCCACCATCAATGAAGTGTTCTTCTTGCCTCACCTTCCCCCTGATCAAAATTACCAACACTGAGGAAAAAAATAGCACATACTATATTTAAATGACAAGGTGGGGAAAACTCTGTATGGGAAACAATATATTTCTTCAACATATAAACAGATTTTGATGTCAATATATCTGCAGATAGCAATGGTTCAAAATAATCCAGACCAGGGAGGAATGTATGGGTACACAGAGGAGGCTATAACTTGGTAATTGTTGAAGCCAGGTGATAAGCGTAAGAGTTCAAGGTAATTTTCTACTTTTTAAAATACATGTTCAAAATTTTTCTTTCTTTTTTTTTTTTTTAATTTTATTTATTTATTTGACAGAGAGAAATCACAAGTAGATGGAGAGGCAGGCAGAGAGAGAGAGCGAGAGAGAGGGAAGCAGGCTCCCTGCTGAGCAGAGAGCCCAATGCGGGACTCGATCCCAGGACCCTGAGATCATGACCTGAGCCGAAGGCAGCGGCTTAACCCACTGAGCCACCCAGGCGCCCCTCAAAATTTTTCTTAAGGGGGAAAAAAAAACTACTAATAATGTTAATACTCACCTGCCTCGACTGCCAGTACTAGAGGTACTAGGGGGTCTCACAGGTGTGTGAGAATTGGATAAACCTAGAAAATAATACATCAAAATGAGTATCAATGCAGATAAGAATATTCAGAATTCCACCTAGTATTTATAGAATTAAAGATGACTATAATGTAATTTAGCAATTCTTGGAAATCAGACCTAGGCTTAGTGTCAAAATCAGGGATGGCATGTATAACCCTTGGCAGGGCAGGCATCAACCAGTTTCTGTCACCTGAGCCCAGACAGGATTCTCAGAATCCTCCTCAGAGCAACACTATCCAATCAATGAGAACTACCAGGTCAAGAGAAAGCTATGTGCCATCTTGCCACAAGCCATCTGGTAAATCTCCTACTTAGAGTCCCAGTAATTACTCATTCTTTTAGAAGTCCTGGATTAATTATATTAAACTTTAAAAATTCTACAACTAAAAATCATATTAATGGTGCATCTCATGAAAGACATCTAAATTTGAACTATTTTTACTCAAGAAATAATGAGGTGGTCTGTTTCAGTAAGAAGTAAGTTACATTTAATTGAAACCAAAAAAAATAAACCCCATAAGCACTTCTGCACTGTCAATCTGTTCAGAGTTGCTTTAATCATTCATTCATAAAAGGGTCAACAAAACAACCGGGTTTTGGAAGAGATTTGTATCTCATAGAGTTGATTAATCATAACTTTAATAGTTGCCAGTAAATTTAAGTTTTTGTTTTAAAATTGCAATTTGAAAATTTACTTTTCTTTCCTCAACTTTTTAATTTTTTCAATATCTTATAAGTCATAAATATGGGGTGAAACTAAAGAACTCTTCAACTGCCCATCTGTATCGTAAAATACAAGCAAATGCATCTACATACCTAGCAAAGAATGTGAAAACAGCTGGGGGTTGAGGGAGGGGTAATTAACAGCTCTGAACAGTGTATACTACAGATACATATATTACTTCAGTTAGCTGAAAACGGTCAACTGTATTTGAAGAAATATAGTTAGAAAGAGCCATCAAAAAAAAAGTATGATTTGAGTATATCAATTTGTGTATCAATTTGGCTAGAATTGATTTTTTGTCCAAACACCAGTCTAGATGTTACTGTGAAGGTATCTTTAGATGTGATTAACATTTTAATCACTTGAGTTTCTGCCTAAACCAATTAAGCTCCACAGTGTGCGTGGATCTCATCCAATCAGGTGAAGACCTTAAGAGAAAGGACTGAGGTCCCCAGAAGAAGAAATTCTGCCTCCAGACTCAAGCCTGTAACATTTACTTTGCCCTGGGTCTTCAGCCTGTTAACCTGCCCTATAGCTTGCCAGTCCTAACAATCCTGTGAGCCAATTTCTTAAAATCTCTCTATACACACACACCCCTCCTATTGGTTCTGTTTTTCTGGAGAACCTAATACATATACAGTTGACCCTTAAACAATGTTAGAGTTAGGGGCATTGACCTACCCCCCAATTGTGCAAAAATCACATATAACTTTTGACTCCCTAAAAACTTTACTGATAAGCCTACTATTGACCAGAAGCCTTAGGATAATATAAACAGTCAATTAACAGATATTTTGCATGGTATGTATATTACATTCTGTAATCTTACAGTAAAGCTAAAGAAAATGTTATTAAAAAAAACCGTAAGAAAGAGAAAATACACTTACAATACTGCAATCTCTGAAAAGAATCCACGTATATGTGGACCTGTGCAGTTCAAACCCGTGTTTTTCAAGGGTCAGCTGTAACAAAAGAAACGAGCCAGTGCCTTTGATGGCTTTACCTGATGATCCTGGAGACAGGGCAGAGGGTCCTGGGGAGGGATTCATGGTGCTTGTAGGCTGTGGGGGTAGGTGACTGCCTGAGATGTATCTACTTAGTAGATTATCTAAACTACTTGAACCAGCATCTTCCAACTAAAAAGAAAGAATGAATGATAAATTTGCTTTGATTAAAGCAGAGGAGAAGTTATTAATTTCATTAGTATAACTGCTTATGTTTACAGTTACTAACAAACAGATCATTTGATCAAACTGGCTTACTTGTTGCTTTCTTAGCCTCTCCTGAGGACCCACATAGTTTATAAGTTTTTGTGAACAAAGTTATAATTAATATTTTTCAGCAAATACCTGGGGCAGTTCAAGACAAAACCTAACAATTCACTAAATCCTTCATGCTCTTCTATGAAAATAAAATCGCTTTGACACACTGACTCTTGCTTTTTCTCAAAGCTGATGAAGAACCCTATTTATCAGCATCCTTCTCCATCTGGTCTTCCTTTCTTTATTTCAGGTGCCAGAATCACCACCTGAACAGAAATTTAATCACGTCAGTGCCTAACCTGAACACTTTAAGAAACACGTGGGGCGCCTGGGTGGCACAGTGGGCTGAGACTCTGTCTTCAGCTCGGGTCATGATTTCAGGGTCCTGGGATCAAGCCCCACAATGGGTTCTCTGCTCAGCAGGGAGCCTGCTTCCCCCCACCTTCTGCCTGCCTCCCTGCCTGCTTGTGATCTGTTAAATAAATAAATAAAATCTTTTTAAAAATAAAGTAAATAAAAAATAAAAAACAGAAAGATTTTAGACTCAAATTAAGGCCCTCAGCCTGGGATATAATGTCCCCTTATAACCTGGGGCAGCCCACAGAAGAACTGAGCCGTTTTCTCACTTACAGGCAAAGTGTAGGTTAAAGCCAGAGGACCAAGCATCCTAAACATCAGCTTCCTCTTTAAAACCTCCCACTACACTGAAGAACTGTAATGATGAAATAGGAAATATTTATGCAAGAAACAGTAAATACTATTTAATTATGAAAATTACCTTAGGAAAAATTTTACACTACTCCTTAAGAGACGGTCAAACTACTCCTAAATAATGCCAATCTTGAATATGGTCTAACTTGTGCCCATACTTGCCCCTTTAAGCTTCTCTCCCACTAAAAGCAGATTTCCTTTTATGCAAATCTACTTCTTATTCAAGACAGAAAACTGAACACATACATTTACTTCTTGCTCTCCTTTCCTCTCAAAATTACACTGATTTCATGGTTATAAAAACAGGAAAGGATGTCATCAAAGTGGAAACTATTAAGAAAATTATAGAAATATAGCAAGGTAGAACTGGATTGATAGAAAAATGATTGAAATAAAGTAGGTCACAATATATCACAGGCAAGGGAGGACTCCTCTGAAAAGTAAATAAGCCTTTCTCATTAAAGCCCTTAAAACCCCTCATGTTAGGGGTGCCTGGGTGGCTCAGTGGGTTAAGCCGCTGCCTTCGGCTCAGGTCATGATCTCAGGGTCCTGGGATCGAGTCCCACACAGGGCTCTCTGCTCAGCAGGGAGCCTGCTTCCCTCTATCTCTCTCTCTGCCTGCCTCTCCATCTATTTGTGATCTCTCTCTGTCAAATAAATAAATAAAATCTTAAAAAAAAAAAAAAACCCTCATGTTAGAAACATAAAGGGCTGAAGGTAATAGCAGGCAGTGAGCTCATTGGAGGGCAATTAAGGAATATCAGGAGTTGTGCCTGGCTGGTGATCACAGCTGTTGGCCAAGAATTCACTTGTAAGCTATAATTATAGGAAAATTCCTAGCTGCAACTAATCAAGTGGAGGGTTTCTAAAGAGGGGGAGCTCCTAATATGGGCCACAGATGGAAGCTGGACAATGTCACACCTAAACACAAAAGAGAAGGGGATGATTTAAAACAGACATGAGGGGCACCTGGGTAGAGCCTCTGCCTTCGACTCAGGTCATGGTCTCAGGGTCCTGGAATTAAGGCCTGCATTGGGCTCTCTGCCTGCTTCCCCCCACCTCTCTCCCTACTTGTGATCTCTGTCGAATAAAAAAAATCTTAAAAAAAAAAAAGACATGAAAGTCCCAGGTTACCTAAAACTCTATCACCAGTTCCTATACTTTACCTGCAATTTGTATCTCTGGCCAGATAGATAGGCCTAAGGCAAGAAGAGTGGACAGATTCTGAAGAGGCAAACTGGAAGTAAGTAAAAGGGCCCCCATGACATCACTATAGCCCCCAATAAGGAAATGCTAGCTGACACATTCACTCCCAGGTTTCACTAGACATGGGTAAAGAGTCAGCATTAATAAAGTTATAAGTCTAACTAGAAAAAAAAAGTCTAACTGGAAAAACATTAATTCACTTATTGATTAATTCAATGTTCTTTGAACATGTGTTATATAACTAACTTCTATGAACTAAAAGGAAAAAGACAAGCCAGAGAAGAAATACAAATCATCACTGAACCTAAGAAAAGGCAACCGTGCAAACAAATAAAAGAAATGTAATCAAAAGAAATCAAGAATATTGTTTTACCTATCAGACTGGTAAAGATGGGGAGAAAAGACTGATTCATTTAGTTAGTACTAAGAGCACAGTGCAGAAATGGGTTCCCCACAACATTTAAGTTTACATATGAATATCAGAAATACATAGTTTCCCCAAAACTTCATAATATCCAATACAGTATCCAGATAAATAGTTACTACATATGCCAAATACGAAAAATTCTTTATAAAGAATAAACCATTAGAATATATATCTATCAGGGCACCTGGGTGGCTCAGTCAGTTAAGCATCCAACTCTTGATTATGGCAAGGGTCATGACCTCAGGGTCTCGGAATTGAGTCCTCTGTCAGGCTCTGCACTTAGTTTGGAGTCTGCTTAAGATTTTCTCTCCCTTTCCCTCTGCTCCCTCCAACTCACTCACACACACTTTCTCTCAATACAATCTTTAAAAAAAAAAAGAACATTAGATCTATTTATTATAATCTAATCTGAACAGAATCTAATATTCGTTTATGACGAATCGTTTGTGATCTCTCTCTGTCAAATAAATAAATAAAATCTTTAAAAAAAAAAAAAACCCTCATGTTAGAAACATAAAGGGCTGAAGGTAATAGCAGGCAGTGAGCTCATTGGAGGGCAATTAAGGAATATCAGGAGTTGTGCCTGGCTGGTGATCACAGCTGTTGGCCAAGAATTCACTTGTAAGCTATCCAATACAGTATCCAGATAAATATTCGGGTTCATTATCTATCACCTCAAGGTATAAATTACAAACATTCATTATCACTATGCTGGAAATGGACAGCAGAGCAAAATAAAATACAAGTTACATTGAGAGAATTCTATTTAGATCAACTTCTAATCCTGGATGGCTGTCATGACTACTATATTAAGGTAAATCAACAAATATCCAAAACTGCCTTTGAATTTACTTCTGAGTTGCATTACATAGTTAATGCTACCTTGTCTACTTCCTGTGTAGCCTCCACCAGGCTTCTTACTACTATACCATGGCAACTATGGGATAGGAGAGAAAGTAAGTGATTCTTTTTTTTTTTTTTTTTAAAGATTTTTAAAATTTATTTATTTGACAGAGATCACAAGTAGGCAGAGAGGCAGGCAGAGAGAGAGGGAGGGAAGCAGGCTCCCCACATGAGCAGGACCCTGGGATCATGACTGAGCCGAAGGCAGAGGCCTTAACCCTCTGAGCCACCCAGGCGCCCCGAAAGTAAGTGATTCTTAAAGAGAGGACAGGTTTCTTTCCCTTTCTGTTCTTGGTTCGTTTAGTTAACTACTTCCTACTATAGCTGTGCTTTCATGGTAACCACCTCTACTTTTAAAAGTACATGACAGTAACAGGTGTTGGTAAGAATGTGTAGAAACTGAAATCCTCACACACTGTTGGTGGGAACGTAAAATGGTGCATCCACTGTGGAAAAGATTGGCAGTTCCTCAAAAACTTACACAATATATGACACAGTAATTTCACTCCTAGAAATTTACCACAGAGAACCAAAAACCTGTGCTCATACAAAAACCTGTATAAATAAGTTCATAGCATTATTCCTTACCAGCCAAAAGTGGAAACCCAAATGCCCACAACTGATGAGCCCATGAACAAATGTGGCATATCCATACAATACAATACTCACCCATACAATACTCCTTTTTATGGGTGAGTATTCACCCATAAAAAGGAATTAATAAGTACTGATGCAGGTTACAACAAGGACGGACCTATAAAACACTGCTAAGTGAAAGAAGCCAGACACAAAAGGCCATATATTATATAATTCCACACATGCAAAATGTCTAGAAGAGGCAAAACCATAGAAACATAAAGTAAATTAATGGTTTCCGGAGACTGGGAAAGAGGGAAATGTGATTGCTAATGGACAGTCTTTTGGGGTAATAAAAATGTTATAGAAATAGTGGTAATGGTTCACAATCTTGTACATATACTAAAAATGTTGAATTGCTTATTTTTAAAAATTGGACTTTCTGGTATCTGAATTATATCTCAATTTTTAAAAGTAAGTGATGGGACACCTGGATGGCTCAGTGGGTTTAGCCTCTGCCTTCAGCTCAGGTCATGGTCTTGGGAGTCCTGAGATCGAGCCCTGCATCAGGCTCTCTGCTCAGCGGGGAGCCTGCTTCCCCCACTGCCTCTCTGCCTACTTGTGATCTCTCTCTGTCAAATAAAATAAAATCTTTAATAAAAAAAAAAGTAGATGATAAAAAGAAAGTCTGATTATGATGCCCAGCTTTTCAAAGATATGTAGCATCTATATTTCCTCCATCTGGTCTCTGTCAGAAAGCACCAAACCAAGGTCAAAACAGCCTAGCAAATTATGTTAAATAAGACAGTAGCAAACCTCTTTTCCTTTTGAAAGTTTCTTAAGACCTGGAACCAAGTTTTATTTATCTTCTTATTCTCAATCACCAAGGACTTTAGCATATATTAAGTACTTAGCAAAACTTGAATGATTCTTTTAACACTATACATACCTCTCTCTAGTTGCTCCAAACCTCTCAATACTAAACCTTTCCAGGCCTACAAACAGGACTGTATCAGGATGGATAGTGGGGAGAAAACCAAACTTGTAATGTCGAGTCTGAGCTTTGAATTCCAACTTTTCCATGTAGTGGGTGACTAGTCACTAACCTTTCTTACTCTCATCCATAAAATAGGGGTATCACATTACCACGAGATGATTTTACATAAAAAACTGATATACTGCCTATGAAAATGCTTTGTAAGCTGTAAGCTCATGACTTAGAAATTTTACTTGAGGGGTGCCCGGGTGGCTCAGTCAGTTAAGCATCTGTCTCTTCATTTCGGCTCAGGTCATGATCCCAGGGTTGTGGGATAGAGCCCTGCTTCAGTTTCCATGCTCAGCAAGGAGTCTGTCTGAGATGCTTTCCCTCTGCCCCTCCCCCTGCTCGTGCGTGCACTCTCTCTTTCAAATTAATAAATCTTAAAAATAGAAATTCCACTTTTTATAGATATATTCTTAAATTTCCCATTCTATATTGTCCAGTCCTTTCAGCACCAATACAACTTCCATTCACTCAGCCAAAAAAGAGGTCTCCTAATATTAGGGAAACAATGAGATTTAAAGAATTCACAATGAACTAGTGATTTTGAAGCAATTTTAAAGTTAAAGAAACATCCTTTAAAACTCTTATAAAATCCATTAAATACATAAAAATATTAAAATGCAATCAAGGGCCCCAGTGTCTTATCAATTTCACTGCTTCTTGCTCCCCTGGTGACCCTTGACTCTGAATAACTCATACAATGCATGTGAGGATGACTCAGTATAACTTCAAAGACTATATTTAAATTTATAAACAAAATGCTGTTTGTCAAGTCATTGCCTTGGCTTGATGCGAACAAGCAGTCTGGTGTGCCTACTCCTAGCACCTCAGTGCTTCCACCCGCCCCGCCCACAAGCCAATCTACCAACTTGAACAAGTATTTTGACGAGCACAAGGAGTACTGGCATGTCATGTTACCCAGAGAACTTTCCAAACAAGTACCCAAAACCCATCTGATGTCTGAAGGGAAGTGGAAGAGACCTGGTGTCCAACAGAGTCTAAGTTGGGTTCATTACACAACCCATAAGCCAGAATCACGGACTGTTCTCTTAAATGACCTCTTCCAAAATATCAACAAAAATGAAGTATATCTGGGGATCATGAATTAAACTTTTTCAAATTTACTATATATGTGTTGTAAGGTAGTATTCAGTGAATATCTGAAAATGTACAAATCATTCATCCATAACTGTGCATGAGTTGTACTCTCAGCAATGGAGCTCAGTTAAATGCAACTGGAATTAAGTTACAATAAGGTGGTTTTTGTTTTTGTTTTTGAATTTTTTTTTAAAGTAACTTCTATACCCAATGTAGGGTTTAACTCACAAACCTAAGACCACTGATGGAGCCAGCCAAGTGTTTAAGATAGATTTCTTCTAGTCAGTTTTTCTCTTATTAATAAGTGCCTGTTTGACTTTGTCTATTATTTTTGTATTAAATAGTTTGTGTGCTGCATCCAAAATAAATAAATAATATATATGTATTATTTATTTGCGAGCAAGGAAGTAAGCATGTAGGGGGGAGGGGCAGAAGGAGAGTTCCAACCAGGCTTTACGCTCGGCACAGAGCCTGACACGGGCCCATGAGTTCACAACCTGAGCCAAAGTCAAGAGTCAGTGCTTAACAACTGGACCACCCAGGTGCCCCCACCAAAAAAATTTTTAATAAAATGCTTCTAGGGTGCCTGGTGGCTCAGTCGGTTAATCAGCTGCCTTCAGCTCAGGTAATGATCCCAGGGTTCTGGGATCGAGCCCTGCGTCTGGCTCACTGCTCAGCAGCAAACCTGCTTCCTCTCCCACTCCCCCTGCTTGTGTTTCTTCTCTCTCACTGTGTCTCTCTTTGTCAAATAAATAAATAAAATCTTAAAAAAATTAAAAAAATGCTTTTAATTCAAATGAATTCATGAAATTTCAGAAGGTACTACAAGATATTTTTCTTCAGGAAAATGCTACAGGTGAAAGGGACAGAAGGCTTTTTTATCCTCTACTTTTCAGTATCACTTTCTCTCTCATTATGCACCACCCTCCACCAAAGTGCCTAATTTCTAGACTTTCCAACTTCTTCCTTTCTTAGTCCAACCTGTTTGCACAAGGGGTACACCTTCCCTTTTAGACTTAACAGAAGACTGGCAAATACATGACCACATTTTGGTCCTGCATGTCCTCTCTGGATCCAAATTTGTAGACCGAGTACTTTGTCTAACACAAGGTTTGTCTGTTGGCAAGTGGCAGAAAGATTAACAAAGCCAGTATCTTAAAACTTTAAAATACTGAGGCATGCTGGTTTTAGCATATATAAGTTTTAAAAATCAAATATTATATTCTACTCTTTGGAAATTTCAAAACACGTTTCTCCTGAAAAATGAAAGAGGAAAGGAGAAAGGAAAGAGGAAAGGGAAGAGGGAAGGGAAGGGAAGGGAAGGAAAAGAAAGAAAAGATATACCCTTGGCTCCTTAATTAACATGAGGTTTTAAATCCCTCATTCGACTTAGATACAAACCTGTATGGGTGGAATATCTGGCAGTGATGGAAGGTTTTCAGGATTGGTAACTGAGGGGATTAGCTCTATTGCTGTAACAGACGGGCTGGTGGGACCTCGATTTGCATTTGCCATGGTAGCGGTAGTAGGGCTGGTCGGATTGATTGTGGTGTTGTGCACCGACACAACAGGAAAGGGTCCAGCATGCCCTGGGTTTGAGTGCTGTTAAGAAAAAAGATGTTATCATTAAATGATCTGCCAAGATATCCTAATATGAACTATACCTTCACAACACTTTTTAGTTTAGGGAAGATTCACAAATGTTTGACACCTGTGACTGAGAAACAAAAGTAAACACTATCTTAACAATAGCCAAGACACAGAAGCAAACTGTGTCCATGCACAGATGAATGGACAAGGAAGGCGTGGTATGTATGTGGGTCTGGCCATGTATAAAATGTGTATGAGTGTGTTTGTATACAGAGTATTATTCAGCCATAAAAAAAGAGGCAATCATTTGCCACAGCACGGATGGACCCTGAAAGCATCATGCTAAGTAAAATAAGACAGAGGAAGACAAATACTATATGATCTCATTTATATGTGGAATCTTAAAACAAAGCAATTGCACAGAAAAACAACTCAGATTTGTGGTTTCCAAAGGCAGAGGATGGGAGAAGGGGGAACTGAAAGTGGTCAATGGGAAAAGTACAAACTTCCATTTGAGATAAAAAGTCCTATGGATGTGACATATACAATACAACCATAGTTTTAACACTGTTGTATGATATACAGGAAAGCTGTTAAAAGTAAATCCTAAAAAAGATGTGGTACGTGTGTACACACACACACACACACACTACTCAGCCATCAAAAAGAGTTAAATCTTGCTATTTGCAATGATGTGGGTAGAGCTAGAGTCATATTATCCTAAGCAAAATCAGTCAGATAAAGACAAATGCCATATGATTTCACTCATATGTAGAATTTAAGAAACAAAACAGATGAACATATGGAAGGGGGGGGAAGAATAGAAAAAAAAGAGAGAGAGGGAAACAAATCAGAAGAGACTCTTTAAAGACAGAGAACAAACTAAGGGTGGAGAAGGGGGGTGGGTGGGAGGTGGGCTAGGTGGGTGATAGGCATTAGAGGGTACTTGTGATGAGCACTGGGTGTTGTATGTAAGTGATAAATCACTGAATTCTACTCCTGAAACCAATATTGCATTGTATATTATCTAACTAGAATTTAAATGAAAAACATGAAAAGAAAACAATAAATCCTATGAGTTATTATAAGGAGGAAAAAAATTTGTTTCTCTTTTTATTTAACTATTTATCTATTTAACTGTTTATCTATATAACATGATGGATGTTAGCAGAAGCTATTGTGGCAATCATTTCACAATATATGTAAAATCAAACCATTATGCTGTAAGCCTTTATACAGTGATATATGTTGATAATTAATCAATAAAACTGGAAAAAAAGAGTAAGCCTTCTCCAACTTATTCCCCCCAAAAAAGATCAGAATTCAAACTTGGGCTTTTCATTTTCCTACTAATTTTTGTGTAGTTGTTAGGAAAAAGCAGACTTGCCAATAACTTTCCACCTGTCAACCTGGTGATAGAATGTTATAGAATGTTAGTGATAGAATGCTGGTAATATAATGTTAATTCAGAACAAAACTAAAGATAAATAGATCACCTGAAAGCCCCCAGAGGTTTCAAACATCACACCAGGAAAGCCACTGCTCTATTTATATTCTTCTTTGACACTTTTGTCTTTTTAAAAATAAAAATAATTGTGAAAAACTACTGTGCACTGTATAACTGATAAGGTAAGAAAAAACAATGAATGTATAAATAGAAATATGACACCAATTCCCGACTGTAATACTCTGTGACTTTAGGTACATCACATCTCAGTAATTTAGAAATGTGGCTAATACCTCACTTGTCTCATTGTGAAGAACCATTAGGAGGACCATCTTTCAAGGTAACATAGACAAAAGAATCTTTGGGAAACAAATTACACATGTATCAATAAATCATTAGAAATTTAAACACAAAATTCTAACATCCAGTGATTTCTGTAGGAGCCCTGAAGCCTGATTCCGTAGCTTCTGCACTCTTCCAAAGGGTGTACCTGTCTCCTGATAATACTTGAGGGTTTTCCACATACTAATGGGTACATGGGTATGTTAACATCTTTAAGGAAACTAATGTCCATTTCTTCAACCTTCGTAAGTATTTTTTCCCTAAAGAAAACCTGATTTCCCTAGGAATGTGCCAGATTCTACAGGTTCTCATCCTCTACTTCTTTCATAATTACCCTTCTCCCCCAAACCTCAAAACAGCATACCTCCGACCCAATCCTAATCTTATCTAGCATATGCTCTGGGGCAGAAAATAACTGCTATGAGTGTCAAACTGATGAAAACGTGCACCCAGCTCAAAAACCTGGTAACAGATCTGTAAGTGGGTTCTGATACCGGATGATCAACAAAAACCAAAGATATGAAGAGACTATCAAATGATAAAAAAAGATTTATGAAACAGTACTAAAAGCTCATTTTGAATTTGTTTATAACCCACAAAAGTTCAAACAACTGAGGAAAATAAGAAAATTCTTTTAATTACCAGATATAGGCTTTTGTGAACAAATTTCCTGAGGATCATGAGAAAACAAAACCAGAAAAAAACAGTAATGAAAATTAATGTTGAATTCTAACTTACTCTAAAAGTGACAGACATGCAAGTATATATAAATGAATAGGAAGGGAGAAATAACTCCATCTATCTCATAAAGAAATGCATACATAGAAGAATTTTACTTTTATGATTCCTAATATTCTTTTTTTTTTTAAAGATTTTATTTTTATTTATTTGACAGAGAGAAATCACAAGTAGATGGAGAAGCAGGCAGAGAGAGAGAGAGAGGGAAGCAGGCTCCCTGCTGAGCAGAGAGCCCGATGCGGGACTCGATCCCAGGACCCTGAGATCATGACCTGAGCCGAAGGCAGCGGCTTAACCCACTGAGCCACCCAGGCGCCCGATTCCTAATATTCTTAAACAATTGTTTAGAAATTATTGTAATGAAAATCTGGTCCTGAAAAAAATCTTTTTAAGTTTAACATATTGTCTTACTGTTGCTGGAAATTTAAGAATTTTTAAAATTGAGAGACATTTTTCCCACAGAAAACTGCAACTAACTGATTTGTAAGCCTATCAAACGCAAGTACATTAAGATAAAATTCTGTAGAAAAAATAGAAGAGCAATTCAAGTCCAAGGAGAAAAGACAATAAAATTTTGATTTCAAAAAAGAGCTTGCTGGGCGCCTGGGTTGCTTGGTGGGTTAAAGCCTCTGCCTTCAGCTCAGGTCGTGATCCCGAGATCCTGGGATCGAGCCCCACGTTGGGCTCTCTGCTCAGCAGGGAGCCTGCTTCCCTTCCTCTGTCTCTCTGCCTGCCTCTCTGCCTTCTTCTGATCTCTGTCAAATAAATAAATCTTTAAAAGAAACAAAACAAAACAAAACAAAAAAGAGCTTGCTACAGTATTTGGGATTCTAGTGGATTGGTTTATAAGAATGATACAAAGGTTTTACTTTATAAAGTCAATATTTACAATATGCCAGAAAATACGTCCTCAGCAACCATTTAAACTTAAGCTTATAACAGAACTTTAAAATGCCAACTGTAAACGTGAAGGAGTACTTATTTTTCAAGTCTTTCCAGAGGTACTTGGGCCTAAAAGTTGAAGGACCACTGCTCTGAGACTGTTTATCCAACTGAGACTGTTTATACAACTTTAGTATACAGATTAATCTGAGAGTTAAATAAAAATATACTATTTCTAAGTATTCTGCCCTTAGAAATTCTGCTTCAGTAACTATGGTTCAGAATCTATTTCTGACAATAACCCCTGCCATTCTGATGGTCATTAAAGGATGCTTTGAGAAATAGCACTATAACATTATAAAATTAACTTTATTCTTTTATAACTAGAAATCACATGTAAAAGTAGCCTGATTTTATAATCCTAACTTCTATTCGAATATAACCTGCTATTCAGGCAAAAATTAGAAAACATGTTTCTAAATACATTTATTTTTAAGAGTAGGCACATCTATATCCTTAAAAGAAAAATATGCAAAGAGAAGGAGGGAGGATTAAATAATTAAATAACATATAGCATAGCTCTATTGTTTTCAAAGTCCCTTTTATAGATTAGGTTCCAAATACCACATTAAAACATTAGAAGAACAATTTCAGGACACTAAGGTTCTAATCTTGACTTTACCATTACCCCTTGTGATTATAGATAAATAGCTCCTTTGTTTTTTACTTCTGTAAAATGAATTGGTTAGACTAGATTAGAGGTTCTTAACCCATAGTATATAATGAGTTGAATGCCATTAAATAAACTCTTAAAACTGAATTCATGTATATGTGTATTTTTCTGGGACAAGAAGATACACAGCATCAATCAAATTCTCAAAGGTATCAATGGCCACACAGCAACCCCCACCCCCAAATGATTAAGAAGCATGACGTCTTTTAGTTTGAAAATTGTATGATTCTTACAAATGTAACTCTAGGCATACTTGTCTTTGGAGGTGTGGCTGCATCATGGAATACTGAGGGCCGCTGTGCCTGGGTATCCCTGGTATTCGGGCAGCATTCTGAGCCAATCTCATCTGATGGGCTTGGAAAGCTCCACAGTTCATGTTGCTTCTTTGCATTGTTTGCACACTGATCAATCTTGGAGGCTACAAAAGGCAGAAATTGCATTTATGTCATAATGTTTTTTATAAATTTACTTTTCAATTATAAAATGTTATGGTAAAAATCATTCAGTCAGGACAGAAGGGCATAAAGTAAAAAGTGTAAGTCACATTCGCCCCATCTCTAGCCCCAATCCCTTCCTCTCAGTATATGTGTGTGTGTGTATTTAAAGCCCATTAACATTAACTTATCCAACCCTGGATTAATGGTTTTGATTTGGATGGGGAAGGGAAGATCAGGAGAGATACAGGGATGCAAATGATTTGAACAAATACCTAAAGAATTTATCAGATTGGGGTGCCTGGGTGGCTCAGTCGGCTAGGCATCTGACTCTTGATTTCAGCTCAGGTTGTGATCCCAGGGCCGTGGGATCAAGCCCTATGTGGGACTCCACATTCAGTGTGGCATCTGCTCCAGATTCCCTCTCCCCTAACCCCTTCTTAAATAAATAAGTAAGTAGGTAAGTAAGTAAGAATTTATCAGATCCTAGGCAAAAGCTATCTGGCCTTCTGGCCCAAAACCACATATGAAAAACAAAAAGTATCTGGTCTGGAGGAATAAAATCTTTTGCTCCTCCATAGTACTAGTGAATTAATTTCGTTTCCCATGGTAAGTATTTTATTTAACACCTTTTCTCACATCTTCCCCAAATCCCTGCCAAACCCAGAGCAAATATTTAAACTCTAACCACTGAGCTCTGTCCATGTTAGTAACATTGAAATGTGTAATGCATCCTTACAGGACAGAGTGTAATCTTGAGGCCTTCATAATTTTTGCCAATCATGCCATGATGTGATAATACTCACCTGTTGCTGTAACATCTGTGGGGCTGCTTGTCTAGGGTGCTGCTGTGTTGTGGTTGTGGTTGTTGATACAGGTGCAGGAGGCTGCTGCATTCTCATCTGTTGCAACTGCTGATGTTTCTGTGCATATACTTGCTGTTGCATGTGCTGGAGTCGAAGCTGTGCTAAGTTAATCTGTCCAGGGGTTTTACTAATGTGGTTTGTCCCTGGAGGAACTTGCCCAACTACAACATTAGGAGTATAACCAGGAGCTGGTTTACTCTCTATTACTAGATTACCTGAAGGATTTAAAAAATGAGAATAATTTGCATATAAATGATTAAATCATCTACTTTGTGGATTAGTCACTATCTTTTCCTCTCTCCTTTGACAACTATCAGCACTCAAAGCTTCTGACAGTACAGCAGAGATGGGAGCTAGGTTTAAAGATAATAAAAATCAGAAACAGTCCAAAGACAAACAATTGACTTTTGATTCTTCAGAATAAATTATATTACCTGCCCTTATTCTTTATTTACATTTACACACAAGCATAGAAATTTAAAAATCTGAAAGAGGTATCTGCAGAAGAGGTCCATTCAGTCAGTCAAAATCAAGTCTCCCAGACTGATTCAAGGATACCTAAGATTGCTAATGCTGATGCCATCTGCCTTTGAACTGCCACAGCCTGCAGGGCAGAGTATGACACCGCTCCAAAACTGTCTGCGGAAACATGGAATGTTTTAACCACTTACGTCTCTAAAAATGAACGTTTTCCTTGTCTCTCACAAAGCCCACTGTTTTCTAAGAACAGAAAGCAAATTTTAGGAATGTCTGATATAAGGCAGAGTTGGCAAACCTTTCCTTTAATGAGTCAGATATTTTAGGTCTTGCAGGCCATATAAGATCTACCCTATGTTCTTTCATTCTCATTTGTTTTTATAACCCTTTAAAATGTTTGTTTAAAGTCTGTTTAAAAAACAAAATTGGCTACCATGCCACACAAAAACGGTTTGCCAATGCCTGATCTACGGCTATAACCAAATTTTAATGTACATAAAGACTACATTTTTACAGAAATTAATCCACCTCTGCTTTTATAACTTCCAATGGTGAGGACCTATGCTGAAAGTGAGTTTACTCAATCTGTAGACAATTCTAACTGTTGGGAAGTTTTTCGCCTTTGTTGTAAATTGAGCTATTTGTCTGTCTCCCTGTAACCCTCACCTACGGTCAGGAGGTCCACACTGTGAAGTAACAAGAGTAAAGTCCATTTCTCTTTCATGTGGAAAAGAGCCACTCATATCTTTCAAACCTTCCTCAGTATATGACTTTCTGACACATCAGCATCCTGGAAGTCCTCCTCTAGTGGACAATTTGGTACAATTAATATGCAAACTACTAAACATCTAATAAATTCCTCCAGAGAATGAAGCCCCGTTTGCTAAGTTTTCGACATAAAATAGTCATTATCAATTTTAAAAGATGTGAAGGAAACGTTAGCAATGATACACATTATTAAAATCTACACATAGGAGATTCTCAACATCCTTATAGATGTCATGAACATAGCTCAAGTTGAGTTTCCAATGAGGAACATATTTTCCAAGAAATTTACAGGTTAGAGTGAAGCTTTAAGTATTTAAAATTTGCTTGAGATGTTTTCTCCTCCTAATTCACTGTTCCCAGTTACATTCATAAAGCTAATTATTTCTCACCTAAATTGACTACATTCTTTGCCCAGAAGGTGGGATCACAATGGAAACGAATTGCTCCATTAGCAGCAGGCACAGGATCACACCGTGCTTTCAAAATATGGCGCAATTGAAAAGTAATCTTAAAGGGAAAAAATTCACATTAGTCTTAAAAATTATAAGTATCACAAAAACATAAATGATAAAGACATAAAAAGCTCATGTAGCCCCGTAATGTCAATCTCAGATGAGACTGTATGTGTTTAAAAGACTAACTATATATAAGCAATCAAATGCACATGCTTGAACTTCTGATATTTCTAGTGATAAACTACATTATGATACAAAGTATCTTCAGGTCAGTGAATATACTGTATGATTCCATTCATATGCAATTCTAGAAAATAAAAGAAATCAGACTAGTGGTTGCCTAGGGTTAGGAGTAGGGGGGAATAAGGAACTTTTGTGGGTGGTGGAATTTTTCTGTATCTTAACATGGTGGTGGTTACACTTGCAAAAATACAAAATCTATACTTCATACAAGTGCAGTTCCCTGAAGGAAATGCCTTAATAAGTCAACTTAAAGACCATAAATATACTATACTATGTGTCTCACCAGTCGCTTGCTGTACAGTAGTGCTGTGCTGCTGCCACTCGCAATTGCCCAGTTTGTAAAGTTCATAACGTGCTTCACCTGCCGGGAAAGGCCTGTAATGTCGTTCTGCTGCTGCAGTAACTTCATCTGTCTTTCTTTTGTAACGTTCTGAAACAAAACAAGAATTCAATGAAAAATTCTATGTGAAAAATTCAACTCACAATTTTTATTGCAAAGGAACAGAATACCTACATTACTTTTTAAAATTAGGATAAGTTGACAAGCACCTCATTATTTAATGAGTCTCTGATCCAAAAAAAAAAAAAAATCACTAAAAAAAGCAGACCTAAAACTTAAGTTCTCTAAGCTAACAAGGGACATTCCATATACAGATATTAATGTTAGTTGATGTCTCTCTTTTCCTTCAGAAGATAAAAATGTCCTTATTAAAAACAGTATCTATTAGGCTGATGCAATACACAGAATCTATGGCATAATGAGCTGACCTTTAGAAATATGATACACTCAACTCTACTTTTCAGACGAAAGAAAATTTTGTGTTGCAAGTGCCATCTACTGGTGCATCATGAAGCTGGAGTTAAAATCTCTTCCTTTAAATACTTAAGACAAAATGAGAAAATAATTCGAAAGTTCTAAGAGCAGAGTTAGTGAAACTTTTAAAATGACAAAAGTTCATAAAAGAACAAGAAAGTGAGTAAGAGTTGAAGGACGAGTTCGGGGGGAAATGCTGCAAAGTAAAGTTAAACTATCTGGGAACAAAACTCATAGAAGCAACAGGTGATGTTCTATATACACTCTGACATTTGGCATGCCAAACAACATATCTACTTGGTACTTAGCCTTTTCTTAATGCCTCAAGTTGATTTACTGGACAATTTTTTTTCCCTAAGAAAACAAATTGCTCATTTTGTAATGTAAAACAGGTGACAAAAGTATTCAACTGATTGTAGCTTGATTCACAACTTCCCTGGAAATTATCCCTTTTACAAAGCTTAGGAAAACCTCTATTTTAAAGTTTAAGAACGTTATTACACTAGGAAACATCTATTGTTTAAATTCAGCATATTAGGAGTATTTGGCAGATTTATCACTTGGTATTTCTGTATATTTTAGTATTAAGAGGCATCTTTTCACTCAAAAATTCTTGAAACAGTTTAAGAACATTACTTTAGACCTATACTTAAAATGTACTCGCAGTAACTTAAAAGGCTATCAAAAACAGTTGCTGCTCAATACTCTCCATTCACAGTCCTTTTGAAAACAAAAATCTAACAGTTAAATGCATCAGCTGGATGTACAATAGGAAAGAGACCTCCAATTTTAAGAGTATGTGTGAGAGTACTTTTAATCTCACAACTGTGTCTCAATAAAAAAAAAAAATGTATTTCAAAAGACAAAATTCAGAAATAACACTGCCAACATAATTTCTTTCATTTCTATTTAACTATGTGTCTAATATTTCTACAATGGTCTGTGAAGGAATGAAACAGACAAAAAAAATACTGTGGAAAATTTGAGGTTAATAGTAATGGAAGTAAAAAAACCAAATACATAGTTTAAATTGCTACCATTTAATGGTGCAGAAAACACAAACCTGTATCATCTAATCCTACTACAGAGCACCAAATTTCGAAAACCAATCAACTCTGTTCAGTAGAGGGGATGCTTTGTTCAAGACTTAATTTGGATTTCACAAAATTGACTGAATTCTTATCTAAAAATTTGTATCTACATATTAATCTCTAAATATGCAACACAAATACAGTACAACAAAATTATCATTAAGTTTAAAGTTTATAAATTTCAAAATGAGCACCATTTTTAGCAAAACTGTGGAATATTTTTAAAAGAAAAGTAAAACACACAAAGGCTAGACATTCACATGTAAAAATTAAATTAAGGCCCTATCTCGGGGAAGGGAAGGATGTAGCAGGTTGGCTTTGTCTTTGTTTATAGAACATTTTAGTAATAATTCTTTCATTCCTAAGAGGACAACTCTATCTCCTAATTTATGCAGCTAAAATCACTATTATTAAATTGGACTGCAAATTAACTAACTCAATAAAGCTCTATTTTCCAATAGAAAATGAAATTTTAAAAAATGTTTTTAACTTTCTTTACTTCCATGCCCCCCCCAACCACTCTAAAAGAGCTTTCAATAAACATTAAAAACAGCTAAAGAGCAACAGAAGCAGTTTTTGTTTTATTTTGGCTTTGAACCGTACCTCTAGCTGCTGTAAGAGAGATTTTCCTTTCTTATTAATTTCATTGATAAGGGTGAAAATGGCCACTTTAATTTCCTGTTCTACTCGTTTGTTAGTCTCATTTACTTCTTTTATCCTGAATAAGAGAAATGCATCATTAGGTTATTTATCCTATGTCTCTGAATCATCAACTATTACAGAAATTCATCGAACTGGGCACTTAAAGAGAGTAATTAAAATTAAACCTTTGTCAAAATGTACAACTTATGTTTCGGTAGACCTGAGCAGTCAATTTGGTCCAAACAAGTTATATATAAAGAATGGAATATGTAGTAATTTTAAATTAAATTTATAAAGGCCAGTTTACTAGTCTAGATGGCAATCTCCTTTAGTTTCTATGACATGAATGTGATACATAAACATCTGACATCAGCAATTGCTGTCTAGTGTCAAATATGGCATGTTGCATCCACTAAACACTTTTTAAGAAAAATGTGCAAAAAAGAACAATGTTGCAAACAGTAATTATCAGTTAGAATAATAGGAATTAAGCTTTGAAGAACTTATTTTCTCCTATAACTTAATCACTTCAAATGTGGGTTCTGATACACGCTCCCACCCCATCCCGCATAGGTTCTTCCCAAAACAGTTTTCCTACTGTACAGAATTAAGGATATAAAACAACTTCAATCCATTTACAAAATGTGCCAGATGTTTTAGAATAGGTATAAGCCCCCATTTCGGTAATAAAAGGTTTAGTTGCAGATATGAAACAGCTAATAACCTATTTCATAGAGTGGGGAGAGGGATCCCACCAATATAAATACATAAAATGTTAAACAGCCAAAGAAAGTAGCCTTCAACTTTTATACATTCTACTTCTTTACAAACTATTTCCCATACTTTCAACCTCTAAAATGTCTTTTATTTGCCCAATTCAAATTTGAGTAACTTTAATACAGTCTGAGTAATTATAATGTAATTTTCCCTCCTTTGTCTATATTTCAGCACTTGTTTGGGCACTTATTTGAAAATTTTATTCAGTTCTGTCCTTATCTTACTAAAGTAAGTGGAAGATGTCTTTTTAAAAATAAGAGAGCTAATTACTATGATAATGTAGGATTCCAACTTAAAATGACTCAGCCGCAGACTAAAATCATTGAACATGCTAAAAGCAAAAAACTGTTAGCCACAGTCAAATCCTCATTGGATTCAAGCAGGTCTATATGTGTTCAATTGTGAAGAAATAAATCAATGTACATTTAAAAAATGGAGACAGATCATAAAAGAGTGTCTAAAGGGAAGTATTACTGGAGATTTCAATACTTTAAAATAAATCTGAAGATGAAATCATTAGTCTCCCCAACCCTCTACAATTCTATAACACATAAATCTCTTGTTCTACTTTTCTACAAAGATTCAGAAACACATATGCAAAATATGTACAAAGTATCTATATAAAAATATGGGACTGCCTTATGAATCAACTATCTTTCTCTGAAAAGGACGTTCATCTATTATTTATGAGAAGACAGCTCCCACCCTCTCCAGTATCACCCACAACATAGCAGAATCACTAAAACATCCTGACTTTTTCCTAACAATTAACCATCCATAAATAGTGTATGCAATATATTAGTGTAGGGATATACAGTTGACCCTTGGGCAAAGTGGGGGTTAGGAACACCTACCCCCATGAAGTAAAAAATTCACGTAAACCTTTTGACTTCCCAAAAGCTTTAGCTAATAGCCTACTGCTGACCAGAAGCCTTACTGCTAACATACAGAGCTTAATCAGCTTAGCATGATTTATGTTATATGTATTACATATTATAATCTTACAATCAAGTTAGCTAGAGAAAAGAAAATGTTGTATTTATTGAAAAAATCTGTATAAGTGGACCCTCGCAATTCAAATCCATGCTGTCTTAGATCTACACCTTCAGAGTAGCCTTTTCTTTTGGTATCACTGATTCTTAAGATGAAAGTTCTACTACCTTATAGTCTAATATATAATATACTATTCATTCATCAATTTAATACTTTTGAATATTGTCATTTTCTATCATTTTAATCATCAAAAATTAACTTAAATATCCTAGAAGTACCTAAAAGTCCCATTATTTGTGAAACTGAAAAACAAATACTTATAACCCTATTCATACCCTCAGGAATATACAGATTTTAATTATACCAGCTTCAGGTGTTCATCTTTCTACAGAGTCCTCACCTTGTTAATGTACTCCTTTATGGAACTTACTCCAACTTGACTTATCAATAAATTTAGTTCATTTAGAAATGAACCTGAATAGAATTTTTAAATGCTGATGGTATTACTGATAAAAATAATGCCAATAGTTAAAATTTGAGGGCTTACTATGTGCCACAAACTGTTCTATACATTCATCTTATAATACTACTACTAAGAGAAGTAGTATTTTTAATTCTTGCTTTACAGTTGGGAAGGTAAATTTATCCACCATTCTTTTCATACTCTCCTCTATACTATGTCTTCCACAGAGTTAAAATTTGTAATTCAACTCTCCATGTATTAGTTGCTTTTTCCACAGTAATTTAAGGCTTTACAAAGTTTAGAGTTTTGCTGATTATAAAGTGGTCAAAGATGTATCTTAAGAGGACTCAAGGGCGCCTGGGTGGCTCAGTTGGTTGGACGACTGCCTTCGGCTCAGGTCATGATCCTGGAGTCCCGGGATCGAGTCCCACATCGGGCTCCCAGCTCCGTGGGGAGTCTGCTTCTCCCTCTGACCTTCTCCTTGCTCATGTTCTCTCTCACTGTCTCTCTCTCAAATAAATAAATAAAATCTTTAAAAAAAATAAAAAAAATAAAAAAAAAAATAAAAAAAAAAAGAGGACTCAAAATTCTGGTGAATTAAATCTTACTTAACAAGTATTATAATCCAAACTCAAACTTTTATCATTTACCCTTCCAAAAATGTGTTTTCTATGTATGCTTAGTATGTAAACTGACTTACTATTTTTAATAATTCTTTAAGTGAAATTATGGTTTTAAGGCAACACACTTACCTATTCTGCACCTGAGTAGCTGCAAAATGAACATAATTCTTCTTCTCAAGAAGCTTAGCCAGTAGATTCTCAATTGCACCTTTCTGGTTTTGAAAAGCTTCTTCCAAAAACTGGTATCTTAAAACAGGAAAAAAAAAAAACTACATTTAGAACAGAAAATTTATTATTAAAATCCTTAAAATCAATTGCTACATGACTCAAACTTATGACCTTATTGAAACGATCAATATTCTATGCTGCCCTCACATACCTTACCTCGACAGCAACTCTTAACTACAAATCCTTTCCCTTCTGACCCAAGCCTGAGAAGCCATTTGGTAAGACAAAAAAAAAATTAACTTAAGAACTGCTCAAATGCTCTTATGTTAGAATTTTGATTCAGAATTACATTTTTTAAACATCCAAATATTGGAATACGTTATACATTTTAAACCATAAAATATAACATTATAGAAATACTTTCAAAAGTGGAGGAACTACCCATAGTTTTAAAATCATAAAACCACTACTACTACTACTGTGATATATATTCCTTGGGCTTTTTATTATGTATTTTTAAATACAAGTATATACAATGTATGTGCAATTTTACACCTGACTTTTATCTCATCTTTACAATCACCACTTGAAATAATTTTTCAGTTCTCCATACTATGTAGTCAAATTTTTCCAGAAGAGTTGAACCAATTAAAAATCACCAACACTAGTTTTATTGTAGCTTTGTCAACATGAGTGGTATCTGTTATTATTTCTTAATATTATTGTGCAAAAATTTATACTTAATAGTAAAGACTACAGATTTTTGGCTACTAGGAAGGTAGGATGGTTTTCTTTCCTATTTTTATTCCCTTTGTGTGAGTTACACATTAAGTTGACAAATATTTTTGGGATTCTTCTGTATGCTAGGGATACATGAGTAAATAAATCCATTACTGTTCATATTCTTATAATAGGCACACATATGAAATGATACTATACTGTGGTAAGAACTGTAATGGAGGGGAGCCTGAGTGGCTCAGTCTGTTAAGTGTCTGCCTTTGACTCAGGTCATAGTATCAGGAGTCCTGGGATTGAGCCCCACATCAGGCTCCCTGCTCTGCCTGCTTCTTCCTCTGCCTGCTGCTCCCTATGCTTTCTCTCCCTCCTTCTCTTAGATAAATAAATAAAATATTTTCAAAAAAAGGAACTATAATGGAGATATAGTCTTAACAAGAACACAGCCTTAATACCAAGGAAAGCTTCACAGTGAAGTGGGAATAGTATTATCATAAGCTAAATACAGAGACATATTTAAGGAACTACAAAGACTTCAATTTAGCCAAAGAAAGCCAGGCAAAGGTCAGAATATGAGGTAGTAATTATAAAATCTAGAATAAGGCTGTAAAGGGCTGGGTGTACCATGCTAATGTTTGGATTTTATCTTCTTAGTAATGGGAAACCCTTGAAAAATTCTAACCAAGATATAATAATCAGATTTATGCTCCAGGAAAATCATCAGACAGAAATATAAAAGATAAATCCAAAGAAGAGAGAACAGGATGACCAGCTACAACTCTATGACAGAAGCTCAGATAAGGTATCATAATACAATACTAGCTGGCACAGCTGCACAAACAAGCCTGAACAATGGACTCTGTCAGAGAAATCAGCACCTTTGGTGATTTGGGAGTTTACATGCTGCAGTTAAAGTAAGGTCTATGGTATGACCTAAAAATTAAATGCCTAGCTAAGACACAGTCAAGAAAAGGTCACTGGAAATGAGTTCAAGATACTGACAAAGGTATAACTGTCTATGTAGATACTGAAATCATTAAAGGCAGGAATTGAGATTAAGACTAAGACTATGAGTATCTAAATTTCTGTGCCTTTAGTGAAGGTCTCACTTAAGGCAAATTTAGGAGAAAAGGTTAAAAAGTTGTGAACACTGAGGAAAGTTTGGTAAGATGAAGGAAAATTCTGCTTAGTGCTCGGGTTCAAGGCGTGAAGGCAAAATGGACAGCAATATGAGGAATGGTGTAACAGGATATTCAGCAAGTGAGGTTTTTATTTTGTTCGTTGCTTTTAAGAATATTTTATTGTAATAAAGCATACATAATAAAACTGGCCACTTTAAGAATTTTAATAATTTGTTTTTAAAGCAAAACAAAATGAAGCAAGAAAACAAAACCCAAATCCTGTCTGCAATATAAAGTATAATAACACTTTATGATTTATGTACAATATTAAACAGCAAAAAAAGATGTGGGAGTTTTAATTTTAAGTTAAAACTATCAAAATTAATTAATTAAAACTATCTAATGTTAGATAGATACATAATCCAAAGATTGTTGTTTCATTTCATTCTTTCATTGAAGAACATTTGATTTACTCCATACACAATTTCTGTATGTCCAAAATAAAATTTTACTTTGTTAAATCTGTATAAATGAAGTAGGAATATGAGGTTACCATGCTACCATGACTCAATGAGCTTTAAATTAACATAAAGAAAGATCTTTTGACACAGAGTTTTATTATGTCAGTAAATAGAAAGGCACCTGGTAGAAAGGTCAACCAGTATCATAATTCACAAAATTGTAATTCATAAAATTTAACCTGGTACTAATTTATTTCTCTCTCAATTCAATATAAATGTTTCAGAATCCTGTTTCTAGAAATGTCTTGTTGATTCATGTGAACAAGTATTAAGCAAACAAACTATGATATCCCTACATTTAAGTATGTGGTTTCTTAACCACTTATACAGGAGTTGACATCTGAGCTGGATGTTTACGGATGAGTAAGAGTACTTGAGGTAAGCCCTCACACTGGGGGAAAACAAAATCTGAATGTGTATTAGTACATAGTTCTGAAGCTGTCATCTTCAAGGCTAGGGAAAAGAGAGCAAAACGAGAAAAGTGGAGAAAAACAAGATGCTAACTTGCACATTTTGCTTAAGTTGCATTCAGATAATAAGTAATAGTGAGCCATTAAGGAATTGAATGAAAAGTGATAATCAGATTTATCTCTGTTCATTTGACTAATTTCAATTATATTATTAGAATAAAATACTAACTGGATCTTGAACAACAGAAGAGCAATGTGGAAGGAGTTTTGTCTACAAGCTACTTCGATTCTCCTACCTAAGAGAATAACTAATGCTGCATTTTCTTTTTTAGCAAATCAAAATTATAGTCGAAATACTTCAGAAACGGGGAGAAAAAAGAATAACCAATAAGTGGATTAAGTATAATGTCAATCGCAGGTGCCTCGGTGGCCCAGTCAATTAAGCACCCCAACTCTGTATTTCGGCTCCAGGTCATGATCTCAGGATCCTGGAATAGAGCCCCAAGTCAGGTTCTGCACTCAGTGGGAAGTCTGCTTGAGAATTTCTCTCTCCCTTTCCTTCAGCTCCTCCCCTCCTGCACTCTCTCTCTCTCTATGCCTCTCCAAAATAAACAAATCTTTTTAAAAATATAATTTTGATTAATATATAAACACATGAAAGCCTTTTCTTAGCTGTTGATCTTGTAGATCAATAAGTGATTGTTAACCTGTGCTTCTACTCACAGTGAGTTATATTCAGTATTTCAAAATGTGTAGGTAAAAATTACAGATACCTATGATTTACTTAGGACAGGCAGGCTAGGTAAGACTTTCTGAGCTTTTGATTAGAATCACAGAAACTCAATATAATATGTATACCACTGGTTACATAGTTTGAACAGTCATCATCATGATTATATGTGTTTTATTACTGAGAAATAAATTATTATTATTTAATGTAGTTTGCTAAGAAATTTTTGAAAACATGGTTCTCAGAAGACTGGGAAATGAAGGAGGGCTTTGAAAAAAACCCTGAGAATCCATTATCTTACAACTTCAAACTATAACTTTTGAAAGCTCATTCAGCTTTACTAGGTCATGAGCTGTACAGGGATGCTACTCTCCTTTGCCAAGTATTCACAGTATTATTTAGTAACTGTCAGCATTTAACAGTTGATAAGATTTTACTCTGGCACTTCTAGGAAAATATATCATCTTAGTTTATAACCCAACTGAATATCTTGGGAAATATTTTTAGCTAGTATGTAATAATTCTGACTCAGTATCTTTTTTTTTTTTTAAAGATATATTCCTTTTTATTTTTTTATTTTATTTTTTTTTTTAAAGATTTTATTTATTTATTTGACAGAGAGAAATCACAAGTAGGCAGAGAGGCAGGCAGAGAGAGAGAGGAGGAAGCAGGCTCTCTGCTGAGCAGAGAGCCCGATGCGGGACTCGATCCCAGGACCCTGAGATCATGACCTGAGCCGAAGGCAGGGGCTTAACCCACTGAGCCACCCAGGCGCCCGATATATTCCTTTTTAGAGAGAGAGTGTGTGTGCACATGTGTGAGTCGGGGGATAGGGAGAGGGAGATAATCTCAAGCAGACACCCTGTTGCGTGCAGGGCCAACTTGGAGCTTGATCTGGCAACCCCAAGATAATGACCTGAGCTAAAACCAAAAGTCAAGGACTCAACTGACCGAGCCACCCAGGTGCCCCTCAATTTCTTTTTTAATTCAGTACTTCATTTTAAGAATTACATAAAATTTTAGTTTCACTGAACCTATCATCCACTTTCAAAGGTATCTATTTATAGCCAACTTTGTTGTATCCCCTCTTGCTCTATTTTCAAGATTACTTTGAAAAATCCCAAACATATTCTATCTAAGCATTTATCAATCTATATACAGCAAGAGCTGTTTTGAGAACCATGTTTTCAGATGCTGTGCTAAGTATCTTACATGGATTCTCTCATTTAATCTTTAGAAAAATTTATTGATATATGTACTATTACTATCTGCAGAGTAACAGCTGGATAATTTGGACAACCCTGTGTGTTAGTTCTTCAGAGAAATATATAATAATAATAATAATAATATTTATCCTACAGAACCTGTTCCAAGAGTTAAATTGGTCAAAACACATGAAGCACTTAATAAGCAATAGTACTTTGCTTACTGGAGCATAGTAAGGGGCTAAAATTAATTGTCACTGCTACTTTTTGCAGTAATTTTAAATGATTTGCATTATGACAATATAAAGCTTCAAACCTTCAACAACAAAAAGCTCACCATACACAAAGACCTAATGCTTTTAAGAAAATTTTTAAATGAGGCTATGTTCCTTATTTAAAGCTCTGTATGATAATAACAATATGATGATAATAATAATAAATAATAATAAAATGATAATAAGCCCTAAGAGTTCAGGAAGAGTTGCAGAGAGTAGAAAGTCTGAAAAACAATTAGAACCTAAAAGCGTAGAAATTTCGAGAAAGCCTGGGGAAGACATAAGGATTCTCACATAAACAGAATAGGGAATAAAAGCCAACTTTAAATCTCAAAGGGCACACAGTGACATCAGTTGACATTTCAATTTCGTATGACTTCAGTAGTACAACAGGCTATTACTTTCTAATGCTATATTCAAATTCACCAATATTTTCTTCTATAATGTCTAATCTGTTAATCCCATCCAAAATCAAACAGGGAAAAAAATGGGGGCCGGAGGGAGCAATGTGGTGGAGAGACAGAAGAATAGTGAGTCTGGGGACAACTGTAATGACACTAATATATGTATAACTGGCTTCCCCAAATGGGAAGGTAGAAGAAGAAAAAGAAATATTGGAAGAAATTATAATAATGGAGTACTTTTCCAAATCTGATGAAAAATATAACCCTACAGATCTAAAAACCTCAACATCCTCCAAACACAAGAAACATTAAGAAAATTACTCTAAGGCATATTGTTTCCAAACCATATGAAGACAAAAAAAAAAAAAAAAAAAGATAAAACCTTTAAAGTAGCTAGAAGGAAAAAAAGAGACATTATATACAGACCAATAAAGACAGAACAGACAGGGCACATGGGTGGCTCGTGGGTTAAGTGTCTGCCTCTTGATTTCGGCTCAGGTCATGAGACTGAGCCCTTGGTCGGGTTCTGCTGGAATGAGCGTGGAGCCTGCTTAAAATTCTCTCTCTCCCCATCCTCCCCACTCCCGCCCCCTCCCTGCTCGTGCACACTCAACCTCTCACATAAACAAACAAACAATAAACCTAAAGAAGGTAAAAGGAATTAAGATGAATACACAAAATAATGTGGGAAAAATACAATTTAGTGGGAATCAACAACCCAAAAGTTGTTTTTTTTTTAAAGCTAATATTGTCAAATCTATAAAAGACTGATTAAGAAAAACATAGAAGGCACAAATAACTAATATCAGGGATTAAAAAGAGGTCACCATCATACAGCTCTTAAGACATTAAAAAGGTATTAATTTAAAGATATTAATGAAACCTTGTATTAAGAAATTGAAAATCTAAAATAGAAATCTGAGAATCTAGGTAAAATGAACAAACTTATAGAAAAATGTAATGCTACAAAACTGAACAAGAAGATATAGAAAACCAGAGTTTATAGTTAAAAAATAAATATAACCAAAGAATTCCTAGCCAAATGGGGTTCTTGACTGGCTGGCTTAGTCAGGTGGTAGAGCATGTAACTCTTGATCTCAGGGTTGTGTGTTCAAGCCCCATCTTGGGTGTGGAACCAATTTAAAATAAAAAAAAATGAATAATAATAATAAGAAGAATTTTTTAAAAATTCCTGCCCAAAATACATATCCTAGAGAAACATACGTACATGTATCCCTAGAGATGTAAAGAAGTCTTATTTTTTTAATAGTAGCCAAAAGTAGAAACAACCCACTACTGTCAATAAAACAATGGATAAAGGATGGCTCAGTTAGTATAGCATATTACTCCTGATCTTGGGGTTATGAGTTCAAGCCCTGCAGTGGATACAGAGATTACTTAACAATAAAAACTTTCAAATATAAGTAAAAATAAAGCAATGGATAAACTATATATAGCCAAGAGGTTCCCAAACTTTCTTGAATCATGATGCCATTTAGTGTCTCAGTAATTTTTTTCACAGAACTAAAAGAAATATCTAACACTTCCATTTATCAAGTGGCAAGGTCAAAAAATAAACCAAAACCCTGATTTGCTAGATATTTTAGTCATTCCTTACACTGTACTTTTAGATATATATGATACTGTCTTGTGATTTTAAAACTTGTAAGTATGCAGTCATTAGTGACAGGCAATGAATTCTTCTATTTGCCAGGAAGTATTCAAAGAGTAGGGATATCACAGTAAACAAAACAAAATAGGGTCTTTTTCTTCCTTTCCTTACATTCTAATTAAGGAGAAAAAAAAATTTAAGTAGAGTTACATGATAGAGAAGACACAAGTAGCAAAAAATTCTAGATCAGAAACCCAGAAAAGGGTTCCTGATGAGTTTGCACCGAGATCTCAAAGAACAGAACCAGCCATGAAGAAATCACAGATGAATCATAAAATGAGAGGCATGTCTACACTGCTGCAAAGGAAAATGACCAACCAACAGAGTTTTTATTCTTATAATAATTCAGCAATTACCATTTTGACCAACACACAGCTCAACGAACCTGTCCCTCTACTAAATAACTGATTACTCTGAATGCTTCTTTCTCAAATCTTCTCTCCTGATATTCCTGTCATTCAAGCTAACTGTTAGCCACACCCAATTCTCTTTCTAGTCATAAGCAATCATTCTGCTAGGTAGGTGAATCTGAGACTTACAAGTTCCTCAGATAATCTGACAGGCACACAAACTAGAATACTAAAATCAATAACTTCTTTTCAGCAAAATCAAAAGGAATTAACTCTATTTTGGAGTTACTCACTGAACTGAACTACAACTGAACCATACACTCAATCTAAAGACTCATATAGAGTCAAGACAGAAAGGACAGTCAGTTGTTTTTTTATTATTGTATAGTCATCATTCAGCATGGCCTTCAAACATCTACTAAACAAAAGAGCTGAATGAATACTAAGTATTGAAACAAGCTGCTTTTTCTAACAATCAATGTACCAGATGAAAACAAAATACTTGGGGGCACCTGAGTAGCTCAGTTGGTTAAATGTCCAACAACTGAGCTCAGGCCTTGACCTCAGGGTTGTGAGTTCAAGCCCCTCACTGGGCTCCACACTAGGCATGGAGCCTACTACAAAGAAGTTAAGAAAGAGGAGAGGAGAGGAGAGGAGAGGAAGCAAGCAAACAACACACTTAGAAAATCTTGATTTGTCACCATACTTCTGAATCTAGTTCCCTAGAAAACTGATGGTACATATGAATTTATATGTCATTTTTACTGGCAATTTGTGGATTTTATCTGAAAGGCATCTGTAACTTTGCAAGAGTTTACAGAAAAAAAAATGAGTTTGGCAAACGTTCTTCCTAAGTAGAGGTTAGCAACCTTCACTGAATAACAACCAGCAATTTACCAGTATTTGTAAAATACTGTAAACAAATTTTGATACCTGACTGTAATGTAAAATTCTTATCTAACCAGTCTGGAGTAGGACTAAGGTATCAGCATTTTTTTTAAAGCTCTCTAGGTAGCTCTACATCTAGGATTGAAAAGAAAAATATCTGCTCTAAAGTTTATTTATCTATCCACCCATATATCCATTTAACACTATAAAAGTCTAATACAAGAAAAGTTACTTCTCAGGAAAGTATTTTAGAGAAATTTCACTTACATAGGTCCATTTAAGTGACTTCCATTATAAACTATCTTGCTCTTTAACAAAAATGTCTGACATTATATTTTAAGTACACTCTCTTACACCATAATGGTCCTAAAAATCTATAAACACCCAACTATACACAAAACTTCAATCAGGGATAAAAAAAAACATTAAGGTAGGGGCGCCTGGGTGGCTCAGTGGGTTAAAGCCTCTACCTTCGGCTCAGGCCATGATCCCAGGGTCCTGGGATCAAGCCCTGCATCGGCTCTCTGCTCAGTGGGGAGTCTGCTTCCTCCTCTCTTTCTGCCTACTTGTGATCTCTGTCAAATAAATAAATAAAATCTTAAAAAAAAAAAAATGAAGGTAGAACAAAGGTGCCATCCACTCTCAGCCGTGAAGAATAAGTTGTACCAGGCTATCCCTGCCACGAGAACTATGAAGTAAGACAGAAATATGTGATAACTGTTATTTAGTCATTAGACTACACGCTGAGAAATTCTGCAATCCTTCAGAGAGCCCCACCACTATCCTGCCTCTCTGTCTATAGATAATTTGGTGACAGCTGGCACAGAGAACTGGAGACCAGAGCTGAGAAGTCTCTTTGAGCTGAGGAGGCCATGGTAAAAGTCTGGGACTACTGAGAAACCAGAAAGGTCACACCTTAAAAGAAAAAACTATACTTGGGGGCGCCTAGGTGGCTCAGTGGGTTAAGCCTCTACCTTCGGCCTAGGTCATGATCTCAGGGTCTTGGGATTGAGCCCCCGAGAGAGAATCCCAAGCAGGCTCCACGCTAAGCACAGAGCCTAGTGTGGGGCTGATCTCACAGCCCTGAGATCATGACCTAAGCCAAGATACCCAGATGCCCCAAAGACAGCTATTTTTTTTTTTAAAGAAAGCACTATAATGTTAAATTTAAAGGGCATGTATGAATAAATGATACGGCTTAGTATAAAGGAATAAGGGTTTGATAAACTGAATTATCCTTTTGTAAGTTTACCATATTCATAATGCAGGAAATAGTACAAGACTTTTAAGAAGGCCTTAAGTTAAACTGCACATCATTAGCCCTAGAGCAATCATTAAAAATAACAGAACTGGGGTGCCTGGATGGCTCAGATGGTTGGCCATCTGCCTTCACCTCAAGTCATATCTCCAGGGTCCTGGGATTGAGCCCCAGTCAGGTTCTCTGCTCAGTGGGGAGTCTGCTTCTCCCTTCCCCTACACTCCCACTCATACTCACTCATGTGTTCTCTCAAATAAAATCTTTAAAAAAAAAATAATACAATTAGAGCTTAAAAAGCTAAAAGTGAATGTAAAAATCAAATACCAAAAACGGTTTTATTAAGTTGAAACATGGCAGGGATAAAAAAAACCACAGAAAAGAAAAATAAAAACAAAACTAAATGGTAAGCTTAAACCATATCAATAATTACCTTAAATGTAACAGGATTAGGGTGCCTGGATGGCTCAGTCAGTTAAGCATCTCAGGTCAGTCAGTTAAACACCTTTAGCTCAGGTCATGATCTCAGAGTCCTGGGATCAAGCCCCACACTGGGCTCCCTGCTCAGTGGGAAATCTACTGCATCGGGCTCTCTGCTCAGGAAGGAGCCTGCTTCCCCACTCTCTCTGCCCGCCTCTCTGCCTACTTGTGAACTCTATCAAACTAATAAATAAAATGTTTAAAAAAAAAAAAAAAGGCTAGGACCTCCATGGGGCACCTAACTGGCTCAGGAAGAAGAGTATGTGACTCTTGATCTCAGAGTTTTAAGTTCAAACCCCACACTGGGTGTAGAAATTACTTACATATTAAAAAGAAGAACAAGGGCCTCTAATTAAGAAGCAGAACAAGCAGCCCTCAACTATTTAAAAAATTAAAAACTGACTTCTGTGAAAATACACACATATAAATGACAACTCCTATACGTAGGCAGGCCTGTCAACTCTTTTTTTCCTATATCTAAATTAATAAGTATCTGTTGAGTAGACGAAATGTCTAAATGTGCGTCAAATACCGTTCTATGCTCTTGGAACACAGTGAACAAAACAGACACCGATCTTCATGAAGCTTATATTCTAATGAGAGGAACACAAAAAATTAGTTGTAAGTTACAGAACATGTTTAGAAAGTGGTAAGTGCAATAAAAAAAAAAAAAAAAAAAAAACCTAAAACAGGACAGGATTGGGGTAAAGGGACAAATTGCAATTTTAAATACAGTGATCCGAGTAGATCACTGACAGTTACATTAAGCAGATTTGATGGATAAATGGAAGTTCGCTATGCAAATAAGTAGACCAGTTCTCCCAGGTAGAGAAAAGAGGGAGGCAACATTATCTCTGCCATGTTTTAGAAACAACAGAAGCCAGACTGAGTGGGGAGAGGAGCAGTAGATGAAATACAAGCATACAGGCCACTATAAGGAATCTTTTACTCTGACAAAAGTGGAGAGCCACTGCAAGGTTTTGAGCAGGGAGTGACTATGACATGAGACTGTTCTAGTAGTTAAGAATAAACTGAAGGAGGGCAACATTACAAGTACTAGGATGACTGAGGAGACAACTGTAGTCATCCAGGCCAGAAATGATGGTGTCTGAGACCAGCCTAGTAGAAACGGAGCTAACAGCAATGAGATAGTAAGAAATTTTGAGATTCAGGGATAGATATTGAAGAGGGAGCCAAAAAGATGTTCGGATAAGTTTGAGTTTGGTTATGAGAAAACAGTGGAATCAAGGACAGTGCCAAGATTTCTGGCTTATGCAATGGAAAAAATGCAACTGCCACAAACTGGGATAGGGCAAGGATGCCAGTAAAAAAAGATCTGGAATAAGTGATCAGTTCTATTTTGGATATATTATATTTGAGAAAGTTGACACTCAAGAAGAGATGTTATAGTTTATAGAATAGACAAATCTGAAAGTTCAGGAGAGAGTACTGAGCTAGAAATAGAAATCTGGACATCACCAGCATATGGATGGTATTTAAAGCCATAAATCTGTAACTGCAGATAATGAAGTAATGCCTGGCACATCCAACATTAAGAGATGAAGGAAAATGAGCAAATGAAACTGAAAAGTAACCAGTGTAGTAGGAGGAAAACTGAAAGAATGTGGTCTCTTGGTAGCCAAATAAATGACATGTATTAAGGGAATGATCAACTATGTCAAATGTTGCAGATGTGTTAAGTAGTAAGATGATGACCAAGCAATGACCTCTAGATTTAGTAATGCAATGGTTACTGGTGACCTTGAAAAGAAAAATGTTGGTAAAACGTTGATAGAGAGAAGGGGACAGGAGAAATTAGGAGACCATGATTATAAGCAATCCTTTCAAAATATTTTGCGGCAAAGAGGAATGGGGAGAGCTCCCCACAGGGAAAGTGAATTAAAGTTTTACATTTTCTTTTATTTTTTAAAGATGTAAGGAAAAAATAGCGGAATATTAAAATCCCAGAGCGGGGGCACCTGGGTGGCTCAGTGGGTTAAGCCTCTGCCTTCTGCTCAGGTCATGATCTCAGGGTCCTGGGATCAAGCCACACATCAGGCTCTCTGCTCGGCAAATAAATAAATAAATAAATAAAGTCTTTAAAAAAAAAAAACAATAAAGTAAAATACTAGAGGGAATATTGCTAGAGTGAAAAACTGACATCAGCAGAGAAAGCCAAACTGCTGAAGCAATTTCCTTGGCTGTAGGAGATGAGATGGAATCTCTACGTGTGTAAGCAGAGAAACTGGCTTCATAGAAGAAGAAAATTCAACTAAGATAACAGAGAAATGAAAAATGTGGGTACAACTGCTTCAAAGACAAGATGTGATGGAATACGTCTGCAGAAGTTCTCTTTGTATTGTTTCAGTTTTCTCAATGAAGTAGGAAGCACTGCCAATATCTGGGGGTGATGATGGATGATGGAATGTTAACAGAAAACAGAATTAATACATAGTATGACAGCCAGGTAACATTAAGAGTCTATTTGAGGTAAGTGGTCATGAACTGAGAATAAGACCAGTGTCGTGGGTTTTTTCCTCCCATGATGCTCAGCTGCATAAGCAAAGCATGATGGAAGGGAATTTTAATCAAGACTGTGGTTTAACCTAGAGACCTCAACCAAGTAGGATACAAGAGTCAAGGGAGGGAGTAAAAATGATTAGCCTGAAGTTAAACTGGAAAAGGATTAAGTGAGAACATAAAGGAATGAGGTAAAGTGAAAAAAATAGTACTATCAATGGATTAAAATAAAAGTCACTGGAAATCTGACACTAAGCAGAATGGGACAGAATAATGAGATGTGGTCACAGAGAAGAATACATGAAACTGAATATAATTACTGGAAATGCCAAGGTCTAGCGTACAATCATGGATGTGACTGACAATGTAAAGGACACAAATTTTAGAAAGGAGTTCAAAGAACAAAGACTAGAATATCTGAAGAGTCAAATATGCATATATTAAAACTGCCAGGAATTAAGACAAGAGTAGTATCTATATAGATGACCTCTGAGTTAGAAACTGTTTGAGGGATGAGTCAAATGACCCATGGGTTTTTATATGACAGCACCAAATGAGGAATAGCAATGATGACAGAAGATTAAAATTTAGATTTTAGGGAGGAAGGAAGAAAGAATGTTCTATAGCTATATACCTCAAGGTCCAGTGATACATGAAATATCAAAGTAAAAATAGCCACCAGTTAAGAGGGCTGCAGGGGAAGCAATGTCCTCAAGCTCTGTTTCCACTACAGCAGAGAAAGCACAGAAAAGATCTAAAAAGAGATTGAGAATAAAGAGATGCTGGTGATGACAAACCATTAATCCCAGAGAACACAGTGGCAAGAGAGATATACCTGTCATATGCACAGCCTTATGGGAATTAAATTATGCCAGATGAGGGGAAACCTGGGAATGCAGGGCTTTTTTTAGGAGACTAACAGGGATAAAGAACATGGTAATGTTATTTCTAGTAAGTTTATTTTTTTTTTAAGATTTTATTTACTTATTTGATAGAGAGAGCACAAGTAGGCAGAGAGGCAGGCAGAGAGAGAGGGGGAAGCAGGCTCTCTGCTAAGCAGGGAGCGCAATGAGGGACTAGATCCCAGGACCCTGAGATCATGACCTGAGCCGAAGGCAGAGGCTTAGCTCTCTGAGCCACCCAGGCGCCCAGTCCTAGTAAGTTGAAAACAAATAATGATGGAGAGGTACAAATGGTGGTGAAGAAGGGTGGGTCTGGGGCTTCCTCTTACAATGTGTTAATGGAGAAGAAAAAAATTTTTAAAGATTTTATTTATCTGACAGAGAGAGACGGATCACAAGTAGGCAGAGAGGCAGGCAGAGAGACAGGGAGAAGCAGGCTCCCCGCTGAGCGGAGTCCAATGCAGGGCTCAATCCCAGGACCCTGAGACCATGACCTGAGCTGAAGGCAGAGGCTTAGCCCACTGAGCCACCCAGGCGCCCCAACACCAACTATTTTAATGATAAAATTAGATTGGGCATGATAGAAGTAGGGGAGATGGTAATATAAATGTTGATTTTTTTAGGCCTGCCTAAAATAATCTCTCTCTCTCTGTTCAATAAATAAATAGAATCTTTAAAAAATAGTTGGTGTTTACATTATTTTAATATCTCAAATTTAGTATCCCCAAAACCTGACTACCAATTCCCTAAAAACACCTAACAAACACAGTAGTCTTCTCCACTTCAGTAAATTCAATCCTATCCTTCTACTTACTCTTAGTAACCTGAAAGCCAAAACTCTAGGTGTTAGTTTTGCCCCTCCAACTCATACAACTCATACATCAGCAGACCCATACATCACAATTTCAGGTATTAAATCCAAATTCCAAGCATTCGTAGAACTTGATTACATCTTATTATCTCCAATGTTAGCACTGTAGTCTACACCACCCCTATCTTGTCTAAATTACTGAAAACAGCCTAACTAATCTCCTAATTCTATCTTTGTGCCCCTTTACTCTCTCTTCACTACAGATAGCAAGATCATTTGAAGACAATAATCAGTCACTACTGATTATTCTGCTACTCGAGGCTTGAGTGTCTTACTCAGACTAACAGCCAGCATTCTTAAAATGGCCTACAAAGCACTCAGTAAGTTGGCCCTCTCTGCCTCTCTAACCTCACCCGATACCAGTCTTCCCCTTGTTCATTCCATTCAGACATGTAGCTCCTTAAGGAAGTCAAGTATGCTAAGATCTCTGGCCCTTGCCAGTTGCTTTCTCTATCTGAAACATGCTCCCTGGCTTACCAAGTTTAAGCAGGGTTGCTCCCATTCTTCCTTCAGTCTCTACTCAAGGTCTACCTCATCATGGAAACCTTTTGAAACTATCCTATTTAAAATAAAAACACTCACATCCACATACCTTGTCCTAACTTCCCAGCTTTTATTTTTCTCTGTAACAATCAGCATCTGATATATTTACTACTTGCTTGACTCTTATGAAAAATTAGGTCCTTATGGACAATGAGTTTAATTTGCTCAATGAAATATACCATGCATAGCACTCAGCAGGCATGCAATTATTTGCTGAATAAATGAGTAAGTAAATATTGGCCAGTGATAAGCCAACTTCTTTTCTTTATAGAACTTTTTTTTTTAAATTAATGAATGCCCTCTGTTTTCTTTTAATTTTCAATTTACCAATCCCTAATGAATCTCATGTTCCAACTGATAAGTCAAAAATCTGTCAATATTATTTTTCAAATGATCTAACAATACCAAATTTATTAGAAGTGGTTCCATTTTTAAATTTTTTTTCCTGGAGATATCCTCAGTCTTAATGCTTCAGTTAAACTAGCTACTGTAGAGTTGTTGCCCAGAATGACATTCACAATTCATCATTTACTCTCTGGCTGACTGACATTTTTGTGAATCACATTCTCTAATAGTGCTCCAGAAAGAGGTGCATGGGAGGCAGTTTCTGAGTCCTTGCATGCTGAAAAATGTCTACATCTTACTTTCACATTAATAATTTAGCTACAGAAGTGGCACCAGGCTGGCTCAGTCAGTGGAGTGACTCCTGATCTTGGGGTTATGAATTTGAGCCCCACGTTGGGGGTAGATTACTTAAAAAAATTTTTTTAAATCTTGAAAAAATACTAACAATTTAGCTATAGAAATCTAGCTATTAGCTACAGATATCTATTGAAAATCTTTCCCTCTCAGCTCCCAACTTCTTAAATCACTGTTCCATCTTCTGTCTCCTGGTATTGCTATTTTTAAGGATCCTATTTAGTCTCCCATTTCATTACATGTTGCCTACTTTGGAAATTTTGCTGATCTTCATTTTAATCCATAGCATACAATCATTTTATGGTGAGATATACTTTTTTATGGATTTTTTTAAATCAAATAATAGGTCTTTTCGGATGGCAACTCTAGGTTCTTAGGAGAGTTTCTTGGATTACTTATTTGATCACTTCTTTTTCTATAATTTGTATTGCTGGCTCTTGGTATCTTGTCATTTTCTTATCTGTCCTTCTTTTTTTGCTCTATTTTCTAACTAGAGTTTAGGAGACTAATTTATCTACAAAACATATTAATTTTTTATTTCAGCTATCATGCTTCTAAGAACTCTTTCTTAATGATTTCTTTATCAAAGATTCTATCCTTACTTTGTGACTAATAGCTTATCATATTTTTAAGGATGTCAAAATTTTGTTTGATTTTACATTTCCTTTTGTTCCTATATTATCTTATGCCCTTCATGGCCCTCTTATTCAGTGTTTCAGTCTCTTTCATGTGGGTGGCTGTGTCAATCAGAAATGTGTACAGCTGCAGTGACTAATAAAGACACATGTAATAAGACCAGATGTAGCTAATGGTGCTAGCTGAACAACATCAAAGCGACAGTCTCTGAGATGATCTTGGCTTTACCTTCATGAACATATAATGGTGTCACAGTACCAGGCATTACATTCTAATTCAAGGAAGGAAAAAGATGGAAAAAAGCTGATAACAGCAACATTTGTCCCTTTTAAAAATCACAAACTAAGCAGAATTCCATTTACATTTTATGGGCATAAACCTGGGGTCAGATGCCAGAAATGCTGAGAAAGGAAATATTTAGCTTTTCCAGTCTCTACATGTGAAGCAGACAAGAGTGGGAAGAGTTAAGAATTCTCAACATAGCCCACAATGTACGGCATATGGTACATGAGGGTGGCTCTATTCAAGTGTCAGATGATGCTTTCATCCATTGACACTGAAATACATTTTTTTAAAAAATTGCTTAGAGTCATGTGTGAGAACAGAACTATGAACTGATAGGCTTCACGAAAGACAATCTTCTTAATTAGAAATGAACCCCGGGGCGCCTGGGTGGCTCAGTGGTTTGGGCTGCTGCCTTCAGCTTGGGTCATGATCTCAGGGTCCTGGGATCGAGCCCCGCATCGGGCTCTCTGCTCCGCAGGAGGCCTGCTTCCCTCTCTCTCTCTGCCTGCCTCTCTGCCTACTTGTGATCTCTGTCAAATAAATGGATAAAATCTTAAAAAAAAAAAAAAAAGAAAAGAAAAGAAATGAACCCCAAATGTCAACATTTAGAGGTCTCTTCTGATCACTTTCTCCAGAGAATGAAAAGACCTCTCTAATTCCAGAGAGGAGGATAGCAAGGAATAATTAAAAAACAAAACAAAACAAAAAAACAGTCACCACTGGCAATGTGGAAGCAAGTCAGGGAAAGTAAAGAGCCCACAGTTTAATGCAGACTTCATTTAACCTCCCCAACGTCAGCCATTTACCTCATCCCCACTCTCCATCTAGACCTAGTATCACCAAAGAGAGTAAGCCCAAATTCTATGATACCTATCATCTCTAAATCCTGATCTATAGGTATCTAGGAATTAAATCACATAGCTTCCTTTATATATCTCCTTTGCTGGCCCTTGGGTTGTTATTCATTCAACCTACTAGGTCAATTATCATCAGATCCATCATATACTCAGTCCATTGCCCAGCTTTTGAAAAATTCACTAAAATATCCCTTGGTGTCTCTTCTCTCGTTTTCATTTTTTTTTAAGTCTATACTTATTTTATTCATTAACTGCAAACAGAGTTATAGAGGGAAATGAGATAACCCCATGGTAGAGCTAGAAACCATGTAATGTTCAAAATTGTACAAAATTTCATAAAGTTCTATAGTTTTCTTTTTGAGAACTTCCAAGGCAATAAAGATTAAAGACATTAGCACCAAAGACTTCAATACAATGTTTGTAAAAAGAGAGAAAAAAGAAAATACAGGTCACAATGTTAGTACTAATAGCTAAACTGATACTGAGTACTTACTATGCTAAGCACTTTACAGGTAAAATTCTCATTCAATCCCTATAGCCAGCTTCTAAAGTTGGTACTACACTTTCTGCATTTAAAAGATGCACAGAGGCACCTGGTAGTTGAGTAATTAAGTGTCCGACTCTTGATTTTTGACTCAGATCATGATCTCAGATCATGAGCTCGAGCTCCAGAGTCTGCTTAAGATTCTCTCTTTCTGCCCTCTCCCCTATACTTGAGTGCATGCTCTCTCCCACTCTTAAAAAATTATATATATATATAAAATATATATATGTGTGTATATGTATACATATATATATGTATATATATGTATATATGCTCTCTCCCACTCTTAAAAAAATAATATATATATAATATATATATAAAATATATATCATATATATGTGTATATGTATACATATATATATGTTTTAAGAGTGGGAGAGAGCATGCACCCAAGTATACATATATGTATATTGGTGTATATATATATTATATATACTATATACATATATACATATATTGTATATATGTATATATGTATATGTATATATGTATATAATATATATACTATATACATATATGTATATTGGTGTAAATATAATATATATACAATATATATATTGTATATATGTATATAATATATATATTATATACATATATTCTATATATGTATATATGTATATGTATATATGTATATAATATATATATTATATATATAATATGTATATAATATATATTATATATATTGTATATATATATAGTATATATAATATATATATACACCAATATACATATATGTATACTTGGGTGCATGCTCTCTCCCACTCTTAAAACATATATATGTATACATATACACACATATATATTATATATATATGTATATATATATATTTTATATATATATTATTTTTTTTGTTAAGAGCTTTATTTATTTTGTTAAGAGCTCTCTCCCACTCAAAAAAGTGTGTATATATATGTGTGTGTGTATATATATATGTATACATATATATAAATGGCGTGCCTGGGTGCCCCAATTGGTTAAGCACCCCACTCATTTTGGCTCAGGTCATAATTTCAGCGTTATAAGACTGAGCCCCACATGAGGCTCCATGTTCAGCAAGGAGTCGTTTGGGTTTCTCTCCCTTTGCCCATACCCTCACTCAAGTGCACATTCGCTCTCTCTAAAATAAATCTTTTTATTAAAAAAGATACACAGGCATACACACATCTGAGTTCATCTTTATCACTAGAATATGAAGCAATTATTTTTCAAACAGGGTAGAGAGGACCCAAAACTACAATTACAGACTGTATGAGTCAATAATGATTATGGAATGAGATTAAATCTTTTTGATAAACTAAAGATTCCATGTAAGAATCTAAGTACAACAAAACCGAACTAAGAAAGAATAAAGATATAAGAGAGCTCTGAGAATTAGAAAAATTTTAAGGAACAGAATAAGTGACTTTAAGAACTGCATCACTCAAATAATCAATAAAATACTCAAATCTATGGCCAGGCTAATAAGGAAAAAGAAAATAAACTCAACTGTACAACATTATAAACAAGAGATAGAACCAGAGATTTTTGTAAAATCTTAAAATGGTATTTAATTCTAACTGAATATTTTTAAAATTTCTAATGAATAGGTAATTTTCTAAGAAACTATAAATTATCACAATCACATAACTGATTCAAGAGGAGATGGGAAACCTGACTTGATCAATAAACATACAGAAAATTGAGACTCCTGAAGAATCAGTCGTAAAAGACCTTAAAGTCCAGGTAGGGAAAACGAGTGGGAAAGATGAAGCAAAACTGTTGGTGACTAGTTTTAGGGGTAAATAATTCTTTTTTTTTTTTTTAAGATTTTATTTATTTATTTAACAGACAGAGATCACAAGTAGGCAGACAGAGAGGGGGAACCAGGATCCCTGCTGAGCAGAGAGCCCGATGCGGGGCTTGATCCTCAGGACCCTGAGATCATGACCTGAGCCGAAGGCAGAGGCTTAACCCACTGAGCCACCCAGGTGCCCCTTGAGAAGATTTTTTTTTTTTTAAAGATTTTTTAAGGATAACTATTTCTGACAGATAAGGAACGCGTTTTATAAGTTAAGAGAAAGCATTTGTAAAGGCAGAGAGTTTAAAACAGGATTTGCTACTGTTAAGAGCACAAGTAGGAGTTAACAAACTGTGTAATAATGAGTTAACCTTAACAAATAGGAGTTGGGGTTTTGTCTCAGTTATTAGGAGTACTGAAATGTACTACCTGATAAAGTACTTTGTTTATCTGGCACTTTGGCCTACATGCTAAAGATAGGGTATATAGTGGGAGCTTTAGGTCACCCAGAACAAGCTCAACCTCAGGAGGGGCTAAAGATAAGTCAGTCACACTGAGAGTGAAATCTGTTCTATATGACAAAGCTCCAATTTTTATAAATTTTATAAACTTACATCACAAATTTTATATTTATAATTCTAGACACAGAGGGTCAGACGAGCCCCCTTGGTTGGCAATATTCCATGTATACTGTAACATATCATTGTTGGGAAGAGTTAATTATGTCCACGATTCCACTGAGAGAAGACAACCGGAACCTCCACACTTGGAACACTCCTAGACTTTGCACCATACATCTTTCCTTGAATGATTTTAATCTGTATTCCTACACTATCCTTTCGGTATAACAACTTCCAGTGAGTTCAAGCAAATTACCGAACCTGACAGTAGCCTCAGGAAATCCTCAATTTACAATAGGTGTCAGAAGGGTGGTTTGGCGGGCACCTGAGTGGCTCAGCTGTTTAAATGTCCAACTGCTGAGTTCAGCTAAGGTCATGATCTCAGGGTTGCTGAGATAGTTGCGTTGGGCTCCGTGCTGAGCATGGAACCTGCTTGGTATTGTCTCTCTCTCTCTCTACTCTGCCCTTCCCCCTGTGCATGCACACACTTGCGTGTGCTCTCTCTCTAAAATAAAGTGGTTTGGGTGCTCCTCAAATTCCGCACTTGGGTGTCAAAAGTGAGGGGGCACTTGTGCATTATTCTCTAACTTCATAGTTGGTATCAGAAATGGGAGTCTTTAGAATGGTCCTTACTCACTGAAATATGAGGTTTGGGAAGAGGAAGGATGAGAAAACAGGGGTTTATGAACCTTTGATTCCTGGATGACTACCTAGTCATTCATGGTCTAAAATTACAGCTAAAGTTCCTAGAGGTTAAGTTATCAGTGGAATTTAGAAACGTAGACCCAACTCCCTAAAACTGACTCCGTGGAAAAAAAGGAAATGCGAACCAGTAAGAAACAAGTTAGTTATACAATCATTTGGTTATTGATTCTGCAGCAGCTAAAATGAACAGTGTGTTGGGACAGATACTGACATTGGGCAAAGCTTAGGCTTCAGCTAGTCTGAACTATGGCCACTTCTAGCCTCAGGGTCACTCCAAAGGGAAAAAGTACTCTGGGAAAACAGAGAGTACCTCAATGACCTCTGGTCACAGAATGTAGTCCAACTGAGGAAAAGACAAAATCAAGAAACTAGTAAAATCAAAGAGTACAGTCCAAAGGAATGTCTCATTTTGTAGATCAATGTTTCTGGAAGGAAAACCTATACTAAAATACTGTGAGAATGACTATCTGGAAGCAGTACCATTGATTCTGAATGATGCAAAACAGACGAGATCAAAGTTTGAGCTGATGCAGGACACACAACTCAGTAGTGAACAACCAAAGATGGCTATCCATAATTCAGACTCACAGGAGGTCATTCCCAAGTGGATAACTAACCTAGTAGACTAGATAAATGATCCCATAAAATTTGCTGACCCTGAAATACAGGAAAAGGACTGTACTCCTATAAATGTGGAGATTCCCCAAACATTTCTTATGCTAGGCATATTGGATTAGCATTATGAAAAATAGGATATTCACCTACTGAGTATGATTCTTACTGAGGTTATAGTAAACACTGTGATTAAGGGGGACTCTTTCACATGGGCACCCCATGTAACCTTACTGCCACAATATTTAGCAACAACCTAAAAACCCCTTATCAGATCTATTTTCTCAGGTTCCCAATATGCGCCTTAAAGATGCTAAGAAAACTGGAGAAATTTTCTTGAGAAAAAAGGAAAAAATAAATGGGAGAGTCAAGGGATTTAACACAGCAAGATAAAAATCTTCAGATGGCTATTAAAAAATGGGATGAATAAAGCAGATATTGATGAGGCTGGAACAAAGATCTTGATGTAGCATGACTAGAGGTCGTCTGGTGGACCAATGAAAGTTTTTGCTGCTCCCCAACATTAAAGGGCCCTAAACAGCTCTGCTGTATTTACCCCCATTTTAGAGAAATTTTAAAAGCCAGAGGATAAAGAAGACAGTGAAAAAACCAGACCCGGAATTACCAGGAGTAACTATCCTATAAATTATTTTTTTAAGATTTATTTATTTATTTGACAGACAGAAATAACAAGGAGGCAGAGAGGCAGGCAGAGAGGGAGAAGGAAGCAGGCTCCCTGCTGAGCAGAGAGCCTGATGTGGGGCTCGATCCCAGAATCCTGGGATCATGACCCGAGCTGAAGGCAGAGGCTTTAATCCACTGAGCCACCCAGGCGCCACTATCCTATAAATTAATCAAATTGAAGACTGAAGGAGAAGCAAGGGTCTTCTGGTTCAACCCACTGGAGAACCCAGTTAATATGCATTTGTGTGGGTGACATAGCCAGGGAGTGGATAAGAGATATTTCAGGCACTCCTTAACATGAGAGCCCACTGCACTATAATTCTAAAATGTTAGAAGTCCTAATGAGGAGCTACAGATAGACTGGGAGAAGCAATAGTTAACAGGATTAAGGCAAAAATTTGGATGAAAGTTGGAATGTCAGAACAGACTTTCTGTGAAGTTGTTACATCTCCTTCACGTGACTATATTATTGGAATGGATGTTATATCTGACTGGTATTGTAAAACAGAAGGCATATAAATTCATCTAAAGGCCAGTCTTGATTAGACATGCTAAAACAGGAACCAATGAAACTGAGCCCACAAAACTTAATTTGAGACAGTATATGATACCTGGTGATAGATTACCACTCTAATGATAAATTATAATAAGCCAGAGTCTGGTAACAATGAATTCTCTAAACAATAACAATGTATATGTAGCCTGTGGAAAAAAATGGATGGCTCATCAAGCCTAACAGTAGGCTATAAAGCTAGAATAAAGTAGAGCCCGTGTAACATCAGTAGTCCCTGATATGATTTCAATAGTAGAAAAAAATATATAGCAGGCTAAAAGAGAATGATACTCAGTAAATGATCCTGTGTATGTTTTTCTCTTTTCCGCCTCAATCCCCCCCAAAAAAGCCAATAGCAATTTTCCTTCACATGGAAAGATCCCAATTTACGTTTACTATACTGCCGAAGGGTTACTTAAATTCCTCAGCTTACTGGTACACAGCGGTTAGAAGTGATACACATCTTGATGATACCATGACAATACCACAAACTAAAGATAAAGACTTAAATATAAGAAGGACATATATAACCAAAAGAAGCTGTTAATAAATCCACCAGGTCCAAGGACCTGCCCAAACTGGTAAAATTCTTAGGAATAATCTAGTCAGGTGCAAACCTTGACATTCTACAGGTCAAGAAAAATAAATTGTTTTTGCCACCTATCCCTAAAATTAAACAAGAAGCCCAACGTTTGGTGGTATATTTGAATTCTGAAGGACACATATTCCACATCTGGGAATATCAACAGCACCAATCAACACAGCTATCCAAAAGAAGGCTGTATTTGAATGTGATCCTGAACAAAGGTAGGCCACGTTTCAAATGCAAAAACTAATTTATCACCCCATGCTCTTGGGCCCCTACAATACACAGTTGGACATGATTTGGGGACTGTCAACAACACATATTTATGTGGACTAGGGCTTATGGCAAAGCCAGTGAATGCCACTAAGCAGGAACAATTGAGATTTTGGACCAGAAAATTTCTGGATACCATGTTAAAATATATACCACTTGAGAGAAAATTAGTAATTTGCTATTGGGCATTGAGGCTGACTCTATGACTGAAGGACATGATATAAGTCTGCAACATGAAACACACAACATATTGGGCAACAGAGGAACAGTCTAGTAAGGAAGGCTGTGACTAGGGCTCCTGGGTGGCTCTGTCGGTTAAGCATCTGCCTTCAGCTCAGGTCATGATCTCAGGGTCCTAGGATCAAGGATCCTAGGATCACCCTACAACTGGCTCCCTGTTAGAAAGGAAGTCTGCTTCTCTCTCTCCCTCTGCTGCTTGCCCTGCTTGTGTTCTCTCTCTCTCAACTAACTAACTAAATAAATAAAAGGAAAAAAGGAAGGCAGGCAGTGCCCAGAAGAGTATAAAACAGAAATGGGTTTGTTCAGTAACATATGACCAGCAGGATGCTAAGAGTTATTTATTGTATTTATGAGCAAATAGCCTCTTTTCCCCCCAATGATAACTTTAAAAACCACTCAAGGAGTTGCTGAATCCTAGAATCATATGGGCAGTACCCTATGATCAGCAACCTGAGAACCAAAAAACAGCTGCCTGGCTGTCAACTACACTTCAAAACTGAACAAACTAATAAATTTAAATTTAAAAGAGAGAGGGGACACAAAATGGTTTATGGATAACAGTTCCAAGGTGAACAGATAGCACCCTGTTCAGAAAGCTCTAAATTGGAGATGGTAATAACAAATCATACTGATGAGCTGAACTGCTTGCTGTTTTCCCATTAGGGTTTTTATTAAACTCTGCAGTTGATGTCAGAAATGAAGGTAGTCTGTGGGCTGTTTCCTAACTTTGTACAGATGATAAAGAGAAAAGATTAGTATGACTCAATAATGTATGCTATATTAAACACCCAAAACTTTAGCGATGGGGTAACCACTGAAAGGTGTTTTAAAAGGGGAGGAAGGGGTGAGGAGGGACTCTATTTTAGCAAAATGATCCTGCCAGCAACATGGACAGAATGAATTTGACACGGTAAAACTCAGAGGAGGGAGATCAACTCTAAGTGTGTTGTAGTAATAGGAACCTGGGTGGCTTAGTCAGTTAAGTGTTCAACTCTTGATTTCAGCTCAGGTTATGATCTCAGGGTCATGAGATCAAGTCCCATCTGGGGCTCTGCACTGGGCTGGGCATGGAATTTGCTTGAGATTCTCTCTCCCACTCTCCCTCTCATTCATTTCTGAATGAATGAGTGAATGAATGAATGAATGAGTGAATGAATGAATAAAATAGTGCAATGACATGAGTTCTATAAGAGTCTATCCTGGAAAAAATATAGGGTGAGCTAAAGAAAAGGGAGAAAACATTGTAGAGATGATTAGGACCTGAAACTAAGTGGCAAAGGAAAGTTAAACTGTGAGGGAAGGACAAGTGAAATGATTCTTTCATGGGGAAAAGGATGCCATCTTCCTTCTCTTTTTGCTTCTTACCAACAATTTAAAAAGTGTAAGTAATCCAAGTGCTCAAATATCTGACTGACTGCAGCTGTGAGAATGATAATCTAATGTCTTAACTGAGATTTTTACAAAACAATCAATGGTAAAATTTGGCCCTAAGGTGAAGGCATCTACAAGATTAGTCACTTCAAGTGAAACACCAGCCAACTTGCAGGTAAGACGAAACATTTGGGAACAAATTAAGGTTACAAAAGTTTAAAGTAGCAATTCTAAATAAATGTTCTATAGAACAGTAAAAAAGAACAAAGATCATTACTTTCATGTGGTCAAGTCTGAGAGACTCCATACACTGTGTCTGCATCTATATACCATATGGAAAACAATGAACATGCAGGCTTAGTATAGATCCAACCGCCTGTGTTCAAACCCAGGCTCTGCTACCTATGGTGAGACTGTACAGATTACTAAAGCTTTCTGTAAGTAGGCTCCCTCACCATTAAACAGTCATGATACCAATACTAACACTTCATAGATAGTTGGGTGTGAATTAAACAAACATGCAGCATTCAGAAAAGTGCCTCACACAAACTAAGAAAGCATAATTGTCAGCTATTAGGACTAATGTATTCCCTCTTTAAGAGGATTCTAAGAAATTCCAATGAACTTAAGGAATTAAAAGCACTAAGACATCCTACAGTTACGAAACACATTTAAATGTGGTTAATACAACTTAACCTACTCTTTTCTGGCAAGAGATTCATAAAACCTATTTCCATCAAATCAGCAGAAGTACTGTAACAACACTTTAGAAAAGGCTGGACTATGGGTAAGCAAGACGATCTTTTAAACTACATACAATTTAATAGAAACTGGAAAATTTTCTGGAGGACTGTTATACTCCTAACTAGAAATTTTAGTACATTTCCAGAAGAATTCAAACGTAATAGACTCATTATAAGTGAACAGTATTGAATTCTGAGGACATAATAGGGTTGAAATAGAAAGCTATGTATTTAAAAATTAGTAACTATGCTTGCTTAGACACACAGTTTGCAGAAAAACAAGGGGTTTATATCTAACATGAAATCAGTATAGTTATACTTTGATGTTAAAATGTGTATCAGCCATTCCTGCTGGAATATTACCTTTTTATTTTTTTTATTTTATTTTTTTAAAAGATTTTATTTATTTATTTGACAGAGAGAGATCACAAGTAGGCAAAGACGCAGGCAGAGAGAGAGAGGGAAGCAGGCTCCCTGCTGAGCAGAGAGCCCGATGCGGGACTCCATCTCAGGACCCTGAGATCATAACCTGAACCGAAGGCAGCGGCTTAACCCACTGAGCCACCCAGGCACCCCTGGAATATTACCTTTTTAGATTATAGCCTAGGGCCTAAATACCATAGTATACTTGAAAAAAAGCTTATCTAAGCCAGAAGCACAGCAAATAAATAATACAACCTCTTTCTTAAAAATCCAAATGTAATGATACATATTTTTAACAAATATTCATAAGATAATCATATATGAATGTGGAAACCATTAAATAATTCATCGAAAATATATCTTGCTTTAAGAAATTTATAAAATTAAGAAAATGCTAACAAACAAAATTATGGATTAAGTAATAATAATTAATTTTACAAAACATTTTAATAAGATTTCTTGTTAAGCAATTATGACTTCTGTACCTATGTTCTTTGTGTTCCAATAGCTGACAGTCTCTACATGTCAATCTATCACATGTTTCACAGAAAAGCTTCAATTGTTCTTGTTTGTGAACAGGGCAGAAAACAGGGCGCTGACCAGATGCTCCAACAGATTCTGCAGTAAAATAAAACATATATTTTTAAACTAAAAATTTTTACCTAACTTTCTAAATTCTTATTAATATTCATATCCAAAGCATATGAAGAATAAATAGAAATACTGTGAGGTAAGAGAGATTAATAGTATATTAATCAACAAAACTGCTTCTGTCTTACCTGAGACATCTTCTTTCTTCCTGATCAAGTGATCTTTAGTGAATTTTACTCTTTGATGTGCTTCAATACATGTCTTACATAGCCACTCTCCACATTCTACACAAAAGCCAACTGCACTTGCATTGTCTTCACAACTAGTACATACCTAAAAGAGAAAATAAATACTAATCTACATCAAATTTACACAATATAAATCCACAAAATAAAAACTGACCTGCTCTCAAATGACTAGAATAAATGACTAAATGACTAGAATAAAATTAGTTTGTTATCCATTTATCTTCAATAAAATCCTATTCCTTCCATATCAAACATTCAAGTGAGTAAAAATCTAAGTCTTGAGAACACAAAAACTTACAGAAGATTTAAATTCTTAAGTACTTTTCATCTCATTTAATTAGTTATGAGAGTACAGAATAAATAGCCTTTATTTTCAATTGGAAAAATAGAACTATACCTGAACTACCTTATTATCATGTAACTATTCAAACATATTTTTCTTATTATTTACATTTTAATACCAAGATAAGAATTTAAAGAAAAACTGAGAAGCATACCTGTTCTGACTTCTCATCAGAACTGCTAGGAGCTTCAGATGTATCTTTCACAAAATAATTATCCACAAGGTCTATCTGTCTGCATTCCTGGCGGCATACTGGGCACCGTATTACACCAACTACAACACAGAACAAAAATATTAAAAAATATTCCTTGGAAAAAAATAAGGAAATTGTGCATGATGCCCATATGAAGACCAAAGAAATGAACACTAAGAGCTGAGTAAAATAATCCAGTGAGTCACTCCATTGGAGGAAAATGATACGCTATTTAGAAAGAGAAAACAAACAAGTGTTTATATATAAAAAAAAAATTTACTTATTTATTATACTCTACAAGTGCTTTATTACAATGTGTTAGTCAAATAATGGCTCCCAAAGATTTTCAGATCTTAATCATTGGAACTTGTCAGTGTCACTTTATAGAGCAAAGGTGACTTTGCAGATACAATTAAATTAAGGCTCTTCAGATGAGAATATGCTATCCTGAATTATTTGATGGGCCCTAAATGTCATCTTGTAAGAGGGAGACAGAGGAAGACTGGGCTACCGAAAAGGAGAAGGGGTTAAGAATGGAAGCAGAGATTGGAGTCATATGGTTTGGGAATGAAGCAATAAACTAAGAAATACAAGTGGCCACTATAACCTGAAAAAGATAAGAAAATGGGATTTTCTCCTCACAGCCTCTGGAAGGAACCAGACCTGACTATACTTTGACTTTAGCAGACATCCTGATTGTAACCCAGTAAAACTGACAATAGCAAGAGATTAAAATGTGCTTTATTTTAAGCCACCCAGTTAATGGCAATTTTGTTACAGCAGCAATAAAAATACACAATCTATCACCTAATAAATTCTGATTTAGTTCAGAACTACTTGAATTCACTTTCATGTGGGAAGAAAGATCCTATGTGCCTGAACCTCCTAGTGATCTAGCTACCTATAAGAAGAAATAAACCTATGGAAGTTAAAAACTAAAAAACAGCAACAGTCAACACAGCAAACTAGTATGTCAGCCATGAAACTGAGGATATAGCATAAATGATATAATCCTTACTTTCAAGAAAGGGTTCAAGATTAGTATGTAATTTTTTGATAGTTTATACCACTTAAAATTATAGGAAGCACCATACATAGATATAAACAGAATCCCCAAGAGTTTTAAGTATACAAATTATAGAAGCTGCAACAGAAAACAGAAACTTAAATACAATATCATTCTGAAAGTAGGAATATCAGGGGGCACCTGGGTAGTTCAGTCCACTGGGCATCCAACTTTTGATTTCCACTCAGGTCATGATCTCAGGTCATGAGGTTGAACCCTGTACTAGCTCCATGCCAAGCATGGAACCTGCTTGAGATTCTCTCTCCCTCTCCCTCTGCCCCACTCCCCCACTCTCACCCCTGCTCATGTGCACACACTCTCTAAATAAGTTAATTAAAGTAGGACTATCAGTCTCCCAATAGATATATACACTGTTTTTTTGTGTGTGTGCTTTTTTAAAAATTAACATATAGGGACGCCTGGGTGGCTCAGTTGGTTAAGCAGCTGCCTTCGGCTCAGGTCATGATCCCAGTGTCCTAGGATCGAGTCCCACATCGGGCTCCTTGCTCCTCAGGGAGCCTGCTTCTCCCTCTGACTCTGCCTTCCACTCTGTCTGCCTGTGCTCGCTCTAGCTTGCTCTCTCTGACAAATAAATAAAATCTTAAAAAAAAAAAAAAATTGACATATAATGTATTATTTGTTTCGGGGGTACTGGTCTGTGATTCAACAGTCTTACACAATTCACAGTACTCACCACAGCACAAACCCTCCCAAATTATATATACACTGTTAAAATAAACTCAAAGTTATATGTTTGAAAACAAAACATAGTTTTTATAATACAAAGTACATACAAAGATGATGCTTAACGAAAATGCATAAAAATAAATTTTCAAATCAAAGGAAGAAACAGTATGGGAAAGAGAAAGGAGGAAAAGATATATAAATATTTTCATATTTTAGATGGCATTGAGTTACTAACCTTTCAAGAAACACAGAGTATAATAAAACTCCAAAGGAGATCATTATAATTATAGGAATAAAACTATGGGAGCAACTAACTTCTTACAATAAATTAAGTAAGCTTTCACTGAACAGATCACACTTAAACATGGTCTTGAAAAATTAACATTCATTTACTAGTGTGCAGGAAAGTTTGCTGACCTCAGTTCTTCAAATCCTGTACATTCCTAAGGAAGGCCTATCTCCAATACCCTTGAATGGCTCCTGTGACATGACCTCTAACTCTTGGAATATTCGACCTGATAAGACAGTTTTTGTATGCCTGTGGCCTTGGGCCATGCTGTATTTGGCTACACCAAATGGTAAGGGTGGGTGGCTAGAGTCTCAAGATATGGTGTGAGTTCTATAGAGAGCGCACCTCTTTATAAACATTTCCCAATAAAAACCTAGACATGGAGGTTTAGGTAATCTTTCCTGGTTGGCAATATTCCTGCATATTGTCAGACATAGTAACTTGAAAACTAAGCATCCCCTGTGCAACTCCATTGAAAAGAGACCTCTGGAAGCTTGCACCTATTTTCTCCTGAGCTTCATACCAAGCACCTTTGCTAATTTTAATCTATTTCTTCTCTCCTTCTAATAAAATGCAACCATGAGAGTAACAGTTTTTCTGAATCAATCCTGCCAATCACTGAGCCTGAGGGTGACTCCAAACTCAATTAGAAAAGGAAGAAACAGTAGGCAAACCAAGAATATCAAGTGCAAAGTTCACAAATGAAAAAAAAAGTTATAATAAAAGGTAGAAGAATGTCCACGTAAAATATTGAGGAAGTTCAGAAATTTGCAGCATCTCAATAAAGGAATATTTTTGTTGAGCAATAAACAACATTATCAAGTGACCATTATAGCTGTGTAAATAATAATTTGATGCAAGTCTTTGTTTTTTGAACCCAGTAAACCGGGTTCAATTCACGCAGACATCACAGTTATGACAACAAAAATTCATCCATATCTAATTATCATACTAAATATATTAAGGAATCTGGAGATAAAAACATCCAAGAATATTAAGGCAAAGGAAGAAGCAATGCACACAAATCAGTATACATGAAATTTTAAGAAATGTAGAAGCAAAATAACACAAACACTGTAGAAGAAACCCAACCCAGAGTAGACAAGGAGTGGAAAGGTACATCTCAGAGAAAGATTCTTATTTTCCATAAAGACTTTCAGACAAGCTTGGAATTCAGAAATTTGAGGCATGAAAAGAAGTTCCAATGAGAGGGAATAAATTCAAGTCTATAAATATCAGCAAATCCTATTCCTTGGCTGACTTAAACCTGACAGATTACCCAGCAGCCAAAGTATCTCACCACCAAAACAAAAAGAGCTGAAGCTTCTTCAGGGATCTTTTTGCTATCTATTTCTGTATTTAGTCAATAAATTTAAAACTTATATAAATATTTGCTTTGAAAATAAGAGCCATTTTCCATTTGAGTTTATGAGTAAGTATACCCTTATAATTAGTATAGATCAGATGACTGTGCTCCGGATTCAGTCACTGAATGCTGGTTGTCATGGTGAGTTTGGATCATTATTCAAAACTAAAACCCAAACTCCAAAGCCAAAGACTTCAAAAATTTATACGTACAATGTTGAGGGGGTTAAAGGGACAAACAAACTGACCAGCTTTATGTATAATATCCCTAGAATGGATTTCATTACTTCAAATTTCAAGTTCTAAGAGACTCATTTCAGGCCTATTAGATTATTTTTAAATGCCAATTTACTAAAATGCATAATTATGGGGGAAGTAGGGGTGGACTCTTTTTATAAGGCCAAAAGTCTACAAACTAGTTTATCTTCACAGTGTTAAGTGAAATTTAGTTTCCATAAGTTGACTGATGTGGACTTCCATTCAAGAACGATGACTAAGTAAATACGGAAAGACCACCTGAAACAGCTAAACACAGAAATAACTAAAATATAAAAAATTAAAATGTACTTTGAAAAATATATAACTGAGTCCCCAACTTAAAAGGCAAAACTTAAGTTCCAGAAACAAAAGGGAACTCAAAGCTCAAGTGGCCCAGTATCAGCTGATATGGGGTTAGTTGTAAGTACCACTACTGGGAACAGGAAAAAAAAGACAAAGGTTAAAAGGTGAACCTGAGGGGCACCTGGGTGGCTCAGTCCTCAAAGTGTCTGCCTTTGGCTCAAGTTGTGATCCCAGGGTCCTGGGATAGAGTCCCAATTCAGGCTCCTTGTTCAGCGAGCAGGGAGCCTGCTTCTCCTTCCGCTTGCCTCTCCCGCTGCTTATCACACTCCCTCTCTCTGACAAATAAGTAAGATCTTTAAAAAAAAAAAAAGGTAACAGAAAATAAAGCCCCTTCTTTAATCAACTCAGAACTCCAAACAAAATGTCCACAAAACAAAAGTTAGTATTTTTGCTTCATATCTACTTCTCTTCCTGGGATTCCTTTTTAGGTGAATTCACACATTCATTCAACAACAACAGAAAGAGAAGCTTCTCTGGAACCTTGCCAACACAAAATTGTCTCATTAGAACACTTCCCAGGGCACAAGTAGGTCACCAACTTAAGACAGGCTCATAAAGGGGCACCTGGGTGGTGCAGTGGGTTAAAGCTTCAGCTCAGGTCATATCCCGGATCGAGCCCTACATAGGGCTCTCTGCTCAGCAGGGAGCCTGCTTCCTCCTCTCTCTCTGCCTGCTTGTGATCTCTCTCTGTAAAATAAATAAATAAAATCTTAAAAAAAAAAGTCTCATAAAATAAAATTACAATACATGAAGAAACCCAATACTATTAGAGTATGTTAACAAACACATTAAGGCAAAAAAGAAAAACCTAACCCACAGAAAATAAAACAATCTGAAAAGACTTCAAAAATTTATATGTACAATGTTGAGGGGGTTAAAGAGACAAACAATCTGTGAAAATAGAGCTAAAAAAGAATCAAAGACAAATAAAATATATTATTGAATAAACTCAAAATACAAGTTAAACAGTAAACAAGAGATAACTGAAAAGAAAATTAATGAAGTAGAACACAGATATTCAGCACAGAGATAAAGAGAAAAGGAACTACAAAAGAGAAGAAAGCTGAAGCACTGAATGAGAAACTCCAGTATGCATCATATTAAAGTTCTAGGGGCGCCTGGGTGGCTCAGGGTTAGATTAAGCCTCTGCCTTCAGCTCAGGTCATGATCTCAGGGTCCTGGGATCAAGCCCCACATTGGGCTCTCTGCTCAGCAGGGAACCTGCTCCACCCTCCCCCATTCCTCCACCCCGCCTCTCTGCCTGCCTCTCTATTTGTGATCTTTCTGTCAAATAAATAAATAAAATAATAAAATCTAAAAAAAAAAAAAAAAAGTTCTAGAAGTTCATGAAGGAAATGAGGTACAGATGCTATTTAAAGAAGATAATGGCTAAGAATTTCAGAACTGAAGAAATGAGCCTTCAGACTGCAATTCAAGTCCTGAGCAGAATAAGTAAAAATAAATTACACCTAAATATAGTAAAGATAGAGGAAAAACTCTTAACTGATAGTTACTATAACACAATCACACTGACAGCAGACTTCATTAGTAAAATAACAATGCAAAAAAAAATAACAGGGATTGGGGCACTTGGGTGGCTCAGAGGGTTAAGCCTCTGCCTTCACCTCAGGTCATCATCTCAGGATCCTCCAATCAATGTAGCTCAGAGAACCCAGGCTCTCTGCTCACCGGGGAGCCCACTTCCTCCTCCCCCTCTGACTACTTGTGCTCTCTCTCTCAGTGTCAAATAAATAAATAAAACGTTAAAAAAAAAAAAAAGTTAACTGGGATAATATCTTAAAAGTTTTTAGAGAAAATAAGTCAACTGAGCAATCCATATCCTGATAATACCACTATTCAAAAGTAAAAGCAAATAAAATTTTCAGACATACCAATACAGCTCTTTGCTACAAGAACTAATAAAGCATTAAATTTAGCCATATAAAACTGCCAATTTTAGACTACTTATGACTTGCAAATTGGTAATTTTATACTGCTTAACCCACTACTGACTTTAAGAACATGGAAAAATATTTAGGGGTCCCTGGCTGGCTCAGTCGATAGAGCATACAACTCCTGATCTTGGAGTTGTGAGTTCCAGCACCTCAATGGAAAAATGTTCTTGAGAGGAGATGCAAAAAAAATAATCAGCAAAGCCATTAACAGAACATGTTGATATCTAAATATGCATGAGTTAAAAGTAATATATAGAGATAAGTATTAATTTAGGAAGATAAAAAACATGAAATTAAAATATCAAACTACAATAACACATTCTCTTACAATTAAACTACAGCTTTAAAAGAATCATTCTAAGGGTGTCTGAGTGGCTTAAATGATTAAGGTCTGCCTTCGGCTCAGGTCATTATCCCAGGGTTCTGGGATCAAGTCCCGCATCAGGCCCCCTACTCAGTGGGGAACCTGCTTCTTCCTCTCTCTCTCTGCTGCTCCCCCTGCTTGTGCTCTCTCACTCTGTCAAGTAAATAAATAAAACCTAAATAAATGAATGAATGAATGAATCATTCTAAATACAGTATGAAGGGAAAGTTAAGAGATAAAAAGTTAATTAAAAATAAGGTAAGCAGGGGCGCCTGGGTGGCTCAGCGGGTTAAGCCTCTGTCTTTGGCCCAGGTCATGATCTCAGGGTCTTGGGATCGAGCCCCACATCAGGCTCTCTCTCAGCAAGGGAGCCTGCTTCTCCCTCTCTGCCTACTCTGCCTACTTGTGATCTCTCTCTGTCAAATAAATAAATAAAATCTTTAAAAATAATAATAATAAGGTAAGCAGCCCTTGACTAGCTCAATCAGTTAAGCATCTGATTCTCCCTTCTTGATCTCAGGGTTCTGAGTTCAAGCTCCACACTAGGCTTTACACTGGATGTGGAGCCTACTTTAATAAAATGAATGAAAGAATGAATGAATGAAAAAATAAAGTGAAATCCTGCCTTTACAAAAATAGGTGAGGGCATCAAATTCAACTACATAAAATATCGTCAAGCTGTTAGAAAGAGAAATAACTATGCAAACATTTTTAGCTAGGCAGTAACAAGTGTCCAAAGACTGTAGTTTAGTACCATGCTTAAATGTGTTCTAAAGACCATATTTTGAAAACTGTTCTAAAATACCAGGAGTTCTAGGAATGTCTACTCTATTGGCTGCCTCCATTTTTTTCAATTTGATTCACAAAACCTGGCTGACAAGACTACTGGGGACACAGGGACTCCCTGCCACCACATATCCCTTGTCTTATATTTCCCAGCCCAACCTTACTCTACCATATACTTCTGCCCTCACCCCATAAGAATTTTAACCGCCTGTTTGAGTCATTCTCAAACAGACTGTGCTGAGAACAGGAGACAATTATGACCACATTTTATCTAAATTTACATTAATACAAGGTTTTACTATAAGACAGGTTAGTATTTATTGTGAAACTTTTTTTTTAATTTTTTATAAACATATATTTTTATCCCCAGGGGTACAGGTCTGTGAATCGCCAGGTTTACACACTTCACAGCACTCACCAAAGCACATACCCTCCCAATGTCCATAACCCCACCCTCCTTCTCCCAACCCCCCTCCCCCCAGCAACCCTCAGTTTGTTTTGTGAGATTAAGAGTTACTTATGGTTTGTCTCCCTCCCGATCCCATCTTGTTTCATTGATTTATTGTGAAACTTTTATGTATTAGTTCAGTTAGTGTTCATAACACCTCTGTAAAGTAGGTTCAATTACCATTCCTACTCGAAAGGTGAGGAAAGTGAACTTCAGAGAAATCAGGTAATGTTCTCAAGGTCACAGGACAATGTAAATGGGGGAGTGGGGTAAGATCTGAAACCACAGTGTCTGAACTGACACCCATGCCCTTAAAACCTATGCTAAAGAGTCCCTCTAAAAGGCTGATCTATTAGTAACAAAATAAAAGACTAAACTAAGACAGTCATAAAAGAAATACAGAGGATGGGGGCGCCTGGGTGGCTCAGTGGGTTAAGCCGCTGCCTTCAGCTCAGGTCATGATCTTAGGTTCCTGGGATCGAGTCCCACATCCGGCTCTCTGCTCAGCAGGGAGCCTGCTTCCTCCTCTCTCTCTGCCTGCCTCTCTGCCTACTTGTAATCTCTCTCTGTCAAATAAATAAATAAAATCTTTTAAAAAATAAAAAAAAATACAGAGGATGAATAAGAGGCAGAATCAATTGATTAGTGAATAACTGCATGATGATGGAACAGTACCAGTTACAGCAGACAAAAAAAATTAGAAATTCTAGATGATTTGCCAGTTTCTGGCATAGATAATTACACAAAACGAGGGAAAAGTAATTTTAGCTAGAATGTAATGAATAAGTTTTGGATAGACTGTGTTTAACTAGCATAGTTCTGCAGCTGAAGTGTATAAAAACAACTATCAGCATACAACCAGTTAAAATCTGAAGCACAGTTAGCATTAGCAAGGGGAAAACAGAATCAAAGACAGTACAATACCCTTCGATATACCAGTATTTATGGTCAAGCAGAAGAAAAGGACTTCACAGATCAGGACACCAATTTCTTTTTTTTTTTTTTTTTTTTTTAAAGATTTTTATTTATTTGTTAGAGAGAGAGATACAGAGCGCAAGCACAGGCAGACAGAGTGGCAGGCTAGAGGCAGAGGGAGAAGCAGGCTCCCTGCCAAGCAAGGAGCCCGATGTGGGACTCGATCCCAGGACGCTGGGATCATGACCTGAGCCGAAGGCAGCCGCTTAACCAACTGAGCCACCCAGGCGTCCCCAGGACACCAATTTCAACACTTACAACCGCAATTCCCAAAAAGTACAATTTACATGAAAAGCCAGTACTAAGCACTTGGCTAACTCAGTCTGCAAAGCATGCAACACTTGATCTCAGGGCTGTGAGTTCAAGCTCCGTGATGGATGTAAAAGGTTTCTACTTAAAAACTTTTCTTAAAAATTAGGCTCCATGCCCAACATGATCAGTTGGTTGGACTGCCTTCGGCTCAGGTCATGATCCCGGAGTTCCGGGATCGAGTCCTGCATCGGGCTCCCAGCTCCATGGGGAGTCTGCTTCTCCCTCTGACCTTCTCCTCGCTCATGCTCTCTCTCACTGTCTCTGTCTCTCAAATAAATAAATAAAATCTTTAAAAATAAATAAATAAATAAACTTTTTTTTTTTTTTTAAACAAATTCAAAAACTGGGGGCGCCTGGGTGGCTCAGTGGGTTAAAGCCTCTGCCTTCAGCTCAGGTCATGATCCCAGGGTCCTGGGATGGAGCCCCGAATCGGGCTCTCTGCTTGGCAGGGAGCCTGCTTCCTCCTCTCCCTCTGCCTGCTTCTCTGAATACTTGTGATCTCTGTCAAATAAATAAATAAATAAATAAATTTTTAAAGGAGAAGTGAATAAATAAATAAATATATATAAATTCAAAGACTGGCCACTGGAGTGGCTCAGTTGGTTAAGCGTCTCCCTTCAGCTGAGGTCATGATCACAGGACCCTAGGATCCAGTCCTGTACTGGGCTACTTGCTCAGCGGGGAACCTGCTTCTTCCTCTCCTGCTCCCCCTGTTTGTGCGCTCGCTCTCTCTCTCTCTCCCCCCTTGTCAGAAAAATATAAAACATATAAAATCTATCTATATGTATATAGATTTTATATATACATATAAATTTTATATGTATATATATTTTTATATGTATGTATATATAAAATATATATACATATGTATATATTTATACATATATATTTTATACATATATACATATATATGTATATATATTTTTATATATACATACATATAAAATATATATATACATATAAAATTTATATGTATATATAAAATCTATCTATATGTATATGTATATATATATTTTATATATACATACATATTAAAAATATATATACATATAAAATTTATATATATAAAATCTATATACATATAGATAGATTTTATATGTATATAATTTAAAAATAATAAAAATTCAGAAACCTTGTATAATCAGAAAATTATGAGTTCATTAATAATTATATATATTAATAATTATATCAATCTAATTATACTACTTAGCATCGCCTGAAATAAAATACCAAAGTTTTTTCTTTTCTTTCTTTTTTTTTTAAGATTTTATTTATTTGACAGGCAGAGATCACAAGTAGGCAGAGAGGCAGGCAGAGAGAGAGGGGTGGAAGCAGGCTCCCTGCTGAGCAGAAGCCCGATGCCAGGCTCGATCCCAGGACCCTGGGATCATGACCTGAGCCAAAGGCAGAGGCTTTAACCCACTGGGCCACCCAGGCGCCCCTTCTTTCTCTTTTCATAGTTTTTTCAATATTAACAGAAATTCGTATAAAAATAACTTTCTTTTTTTCTTTTAAAGTAGGCTCCACATCTAGCATGGAGCCCAACATGGGGTTTTAACTCACAACCCTGAGATCAAGACCTGGACTGAGACACTTAACCAACTGAGCCATCCAGGTGCCCCCAAATAACATATTTTTAAATTGGTGATATGGGCCACTTAGTTTAAAAAAAAAAAAAATCAATATCAAACAAGGCAGTTGAGCCAACAATTCGTTAAGAACGATTTTATTATTTTTATACTTTTAAACAAGAAGAATGGAAGAAGGTAAAAGCTATAAAGATAGTATGCGGTAACAGTCTCAAGTGTTTACTATATGGTTCATTATAGAGAAAGTACAGAACATCCAGCTTAAATGACTGAAGATTCACTAACTCAGGTGGAAACAATGTCACGTAACAGAAAATTCAACACAGTGCTTGAATGCAAGTACTCAAATCTAAATCTACAGAAACTGAGTCTTCTTTGTAGGTATACTTCACAGGAGAGAGGGCTTCAAATCTGTCTATGCATACAAGTCTGTGTATGCTTGTGTGGTAAACCTGTATGCAACTCTGTTTCTCTCTTTTTATGGAGAAAGGAGGTAGGAAACCAAAAAGAACAAGGGAGGCCTGAAGACATGACACGAAGACCCACAACTGGATGAGCTACTTGGATGTACTGTATCTGTGTACTCACTGCCTCCTTTAGGAAGCCATGTGAATTTTGTAAAGAGAAGCTCAATCAAACAGTCCCTGAATTATGAGAGAGCAGCTCCTATGCTAGCTGTATGAGCTGAGCAGGCAAAGAGTAAGGATCTATCCTTTCAGGATAAGGTATTTAAATTGAAAATGCATTCAGTACAGGGCAACTGAAACAAAGTTTATTATGTCTTCCATGGTCTACTGGTTCACCACTGACCAATACCACACCACTACCCCCAAGCTTGACCCTGTAAATGAAGCCATACTCATGAATAGGTAAAGAACAAGTATACCCCATTTGAGGAGGTTCAGTAACTTGAGGGAGACTGAAGTGAGCAATCAGAACCAGCTGGCTGGCTACTACTGAGGCAGAACTAATGGAAGAAACAAGAGAGAACTTGAGTTTAAAAAAAAAAAAAAAAAGTACTGAGAACTTTCACAGAAATGCAATTAGAATACATATAACAAAAGGAAAAGGGCTCCACTACAATTAAGTAAGTATGACTTCAAAATTTAAATAAACAGAAGACACCCCCCCAAAACGAATGGAAACTCATAAGAAGCAAACTGACAGTTTAGAAGATCAAATTAAGAAATATACCTAAAACAAGAGAAGGCTGAAAGAGAAAAGGATAAACCAATATATACCAGCAAATGGGTAGTAACCATTACAGTTAAACTACTGAAAATCAAAGACAAGAAAAGTGACTCATGATGTACAAGGAAACAGTAAGAGTAACAGTAGACTTAGCAGAAATAGTAGAGGCCTGGAAGCAATGGGATGACATAATTCAAAGGGGTGGAAAAAAAAAATTACCAACTAAGAACTCCACATTCATTAAAATTAACCTGTAAATATGGAAATAAGAATACCACATATAAACATAGATTGAAGAAACTCACTGCAAGTCCACCTGCCTCACAAGAAATACTAAAGAAAATTCCTCAGTCTGAAAGCAAGTGACATCAGACAGTAACTCAAATGTATATAAAGAAATAAAGAACACAGGTAAGTAAACAGGTAATTACATAAGTAATATATAACACAGTATAAACCTACTTTTTCTCTTTAACTGATTGGTTAATCTGCCTTCAGCTCAGGTAATGATGTCAGAGGCCTGGTCAGAGCCCCACATACTCAGGCTCCCTGCTTAGCCGGAAACCTGCTTCTCCCTCTCCCTGCCGCTCCCCCTGCTTGTGCTCTCTCCCTTCCCATCCCCATCAAATAAATAAAATCTTTTTAAAAAAATAAATAAGCAAAAAAAAAAAAAAAAAAAAAAAAGCCTGCACGAAACAGCACAAAGGAAGAGAGAGGAAACGGGAGTCAACCAGAAGTAAGGACGTGACACCAAACCATAATGAAAAGTCAAAGAAAGTAAAGTGTACCAGAAATAGTAAATATATGCAGATTCATAAAAAACACTGTATTTTTTTTACTTTTTTTTAAATACTTTTTATTTATTTATTTGACAGAGAGAGAGAGCACAAGCAGGCAGAGGAGCAGATAAAGAGGGAGTAGCAGGTTCCCTGATGAGCAAGGAGCCAGATGTGGGGCTTGATCCTAGGACCCTAGGATCATGACCTGCGCGGAAGGCAGTCGCTTAACCAAATGAACCACCCAGGCACCCCTATTTTATTCTCTTAACTTCTCCAAAATGTAAAAATGTACCAACAGTAACAATAAACATATTGCTGGGTTTAAAAAAATATATATGTAACATAAAGAACAATAACCGCAAAAGAGGGAAAAGATAAAGGAACCGTAATAGAAACTCTGTATTTTACTGAAATCAAGTTAGTAGTATTCTGAAGTAGAGAGTAATAGGGGTGCCTGGATGGCTCAGCTGGTTAAGTGTCCAACTCTAAATATCAGCTCAGGTCTTGATCTCAGGGTTGTTGAGTTCAAGCCTTGCTTGTGGGCTCCACAGTGAGCTGTACACTGGGCATAGAGCCTACTTTAAAAAAAAATAATAATAATCCTGAACTGACAGACACATATACACAAAAACCCACCTATTTCAGAGCACTGAGAACCATTAAAAGACAAAGCAAAAAGTGCTTATTCTACAAAAACTGCTAGAACTTCAGGTAAAACGGTGAGAGATGCTGCCCTTCTTGCATGACAATGATTCTGTGATCCTCACTACCACCCCAACAGTCTGGCTTGCAAGATCAGTAGATTTACTTGAGTGAGACTAACCATAAAAATAGGACTTTGGTGCAATATAAGGCACAATCAATTAGGAGAGAAGGGCAAATGTGAAAACAGAAGGTAAAATAAGAATCTCGGGAAATGAGGGCACCTGGGTGGGTCAGTCGTTAAGAGTCTGCCTTCAGCTCAGGTCATGACCCCAGGGTCCTGGGATAGAGCCCCACATCAGGCTCCCTGATCAGTGGGAAGCCTGCTTTTTCCCTCTCCTACTCCCCTCTGCTGTGTTCTCTCTCTTGCTATGTCTCTCTCTGTTAAATAAATAAATAAAATCTTTAAACAATAACAATGAAAAGAAAAAACAAAACAAAACAAAAAATCTCTGGAAGTAACAGCTTGCTACATATGCCAAGGTTAGGGTCACGGAGCAGGGACTAGCCCAAACATAAAATTAACACAGCTGACCCCTAAATAACACAGGTCTGAACAGTGCAGGTCCACTTACAGGTGGGTTTTTTACATTACTGCAAATATATTTTCTCTTCCTTATGATTTTAATAACATTTTCTTGTGGTGCCTGGATGGCTCTAGTCAGTTAAGTGGCTGACTTCTGCTCGTCATGACCTCAGGATCCTGGGATCAAGCTCTGAGTTGGGCTCCACCTTCAGCAGAGAGGTCTGCTTCTCCCTCTCTCTCTGCCCCCTGATCCTGCTCATGTGCACAGCATGCCCACATGCTCTCAATCTCTAATAAATAAAATCTTTAAAAAAAAACAAAGAATTAAAAATAAAATAACATTTTCTTTTTTTCTAGCTTACTTTACCGTAAGAATATAGTATATGACATATACAATGTATAACGTGTGCAAACTGAATATTTATGTTATCAGTAAGGTTTCCTGTCATCAGCAGGCTACTAGTAGTAAAGTTCTGAGGGACTCAAAATTTAGATGAGGATTTACAAGTGCATCAGAATCGGCATCCCATCCCCCCCATTGTTCAAGGGTCAACGCTACACTTAAAATGAGGGAGCTGCCACAGGAATAAAACTCTCCACACATACCTGGCTAGAAATCCAGTCTTCTAAGACTAGAAACTGGTCACAAATTTGAAAAAGTTTCCCAAACCACAAAGATCAATCATTAGTGGGTATATGCCTCATGGGCTCAAGGTATTCAATCACAACTAATGCCCAAAATTAAGAATCAAAACACACACTGGCCACCAAGCTATGCAAATACACAAGCAAGCCCTAGAAAGCCAGACTAAACAAAGAAACAGAAATACTAAAATGAGACAGCAATGACTGTACACTATACAAAAGACAGATTACACATTTTAAATCTAGGTAAATTACTAAAGAATACCAAGAAGGCCCAGAAAGATAAAGCATAATCTAGAGTGACTACAATATAGATATACAGATATATATTATCTGAGATATCAAACTGAGAAAACATTCAAAGAAATAGCAAAACATGACCTGTGACCTGACCTCAGGGAAGAAGAAAAAAATCAGTCAACTGATCAACTGAACCCAGACACTGGAGTTAGCAGACAAAGATTTTCAAGCAGCTACTATACATATTCCCAAGAACAAAAGGAATCTTTCAAAGAATAAAGTAAAATAGGAGGACAGTGCCTCAACATGCAGGAAGTCTCAAGAGAGTACCTGAGCCTATAGTTAACAACCCACAAAGATGAAAAGTACAAAATCCAAAATAAAAATTTCATTACACATGTGAGCACCATAGCAGATTTGAGTGAACCTTTGGATAAACACATGTATCCAATCCAAAAAAGGGGAAAAGACCAAAGACAAAAAGAAAACTGCTCAGAGATGAGCAAGACAATACCAAGAATCCCAACATAAATGTAATGGGAAACCAAGAATAAAAAATAGGGAAAACATCTGTAGAAATAATAGCTGAAAATGTTCCAAACTTGATGACACACATTAATCTGCAGATCCAAAAAACTGGAAGAAATCCAATTATAATAAAAAGAAAGTGAATCAAACTTAGATTATCACAAATCAAACTGCTGGCAGAAAAAGATTTTCAAACAAAATCTTTTAAGTAGGAAGAGGTAAGGGAACAATACCATTAACGATACCATTAACATCTGACTTTTCATCAGAAACAATGGGTGGCCAAAAAAACAATGAAATTACATATTGAAAATACTAAAAGGCTGTAAACCAAGAATTTGATAGCAAGGAAAAATATTCCTCAAAATGAAAGCAAAATAAGAACATCCTGAGATAAATAAAATTTAAGAGAATGTCATTTGCATGGTTGCACCACAAAAAAATAATAAAGGAAGTACATCAGGCTGAAAAGAAATGAGTATAACTCAGATACACAGGAAGGAAATGAAAAACACTAGAAATAGTAAACATGGAGGAAGACACAAAATACTCATTTTATGCACTTAATTTCTTTAATGGAAACTGTTTAAAACAATAATCTAACAATGCACTGATGGTTTTTTAAGCATTTACATGTAACATACAAAGGAGAGGAATGGATCTGTAGTGAAGCAAAGTTTCTATAGTTTAGCAAAATTAATACAGTATTATTCTGAAGAGGCTTATAATAAAGACATAATTGCTAGAGGAAGAACTAAAAAATAAAGTGAAAGCAAAATCAGAGAAAAATTTAAAGTGCATTAAAAAGACCAATAGACACAAAATGAATAATAAAGTAACAAAAACTGGTATGATACAGATAGAAAACAAACAGCAAAATGGCCAAATTAAATCCAGTTGTATCACTTACTGACATTAAATGTAAGTGGACTAAGCAAAATATAAGTGGGCTAAGTACTCCAAGCAAAAGATTGTCAGGCTGGATAAAATACAAAATCCAGCTATATGCTATCTAAAACAAACATTTTTAGATTCAAACACATAACAGGTTTAAAGTAAAAGGAGGAGATGGGGCACCTGGGTGGTTCAGTCAGTTGAGTGTCCAACTCTTGATTTTGGCTCACGACATGATCTCAGCCTCATCAGACCTAGCTCTGCAATGGGCTCTGTGCTGAGCATGGAGCCTGCTTAGGATTCTCTCTCCCCCTCTCTCTCTGCCCTTCCCCCACTCCCACTTATGCATGTGGGCAAACTCTCTCCCTCTCTCAAATAAATAAATAAAATATTTTCTAAATAAATAAAGCTAAAGGAGTGGAAAAGACCAGGGCAACAGTAACCATAAGAGAGAAAGAATGGTTAAGTTAACATCAGGATAAAAAACTCAGATGAGCAGAATTTAGTGAAATTTTTATAGGCTAAGTATCAATACATCAGGAATATGTAACAATTATGAATGCATATGCACCTAACAAATACACAAAACAACAGGTAATAGAATGAATGGAGATCAGACAATTCAACAATTTCAGTGGGAGATTTCAATACTCATCAGGAATTGGTAAAACTGTGTTAGTAACAATACAGGCCCTTGAACATACTAACCAACTTGATCTAACTGACATATACAGAGTACTCCATAATGAGACAGTACAATACACATTCTATTCAACTGCAAATACAACATTCTCAAAGACCATTTATTACTCTAGAGATGGGGTTAGTATCCCATGGGATAGATCAAGGCCAGTGTATTTCTATATGGCCCTCAAGTTAAGAACTTATTTGCATTTTTAAAAAGTTGTGAGAAGTTTTTTTCCTCCTGACACCAAATACCTGGTATCATTTCCAGTACAAATTCTCCAACTCCGACACTCGATGTCCTACAATTCAATTCTGACACTAACTACCCAGAGTTGGCATTAGACTCCAAAGCTTAATGAATCAGTGTCACAAGACTGCCCCCAGATGCCAATTACAAGTCCTAGCTTATTACTGGCACTTACAACCAAAGGAAATAAATTCAGAAGGTTTCTGCAATGCCCTCTTTCAGGGTCAGTTAGTCATGAGAATGACTCCCAGAACTCAGGAAAGTTCTTTATTTATTATTACCAATTTATTATAAAGGTAATAAAGGACAGAACTCAGGGGCACCTGGGTGGCTCAGTCAGTTAAGCATTTGCCTTCGGCTTAAGTCATGATCCCATGGTCCTGAGATCCAGCCCCACGTCGGACTCCCTGCTCGGCAAGGAGCTTGCTTCTTCCTCTACCTGCGCCCTCTCTCAAATAAATAAATAAATAAAATATTTAAAAAAAAGAAGAAGAAGAAGAAGAAGAGTCACCCTCTTAGCATAACCCCAAGTGTAGTCAAAAGCGTCTTGTTATGAAATACAAATGATGCATCAGTCCTATCACTCGTCTTACAAAGCTGTGTGTCAGGAACCAAGGACAAAGACTAAATGTATATTTCAAATTGCATGGGGGAAAGAGGGGGAGAGTCACAGCTGAGACTTTACATGGCCTGCAAAGCTTAAAATATATATTATTTGACTCTTTAAAGAAGTCTACCAACCCCTGTACTAATTAATTCATAAGACAAATCTCAGTAATTTTCTAAAGATAAAGATTTTATTTATCTGTCAGAAAGAGCACATACAAGCATGGGGAGCAGCAGGCAGAAGGAGAAGCAGACTCCCCGCTGAGCAAGGATCCTGATGCACGACTTGATCCCTGGACCCTGGGATCGTGACTTGAGCCAAAGGCAGACACTTAATCAAATGAGCCATCCAGGTGTCCCAACAAATCTCAATAATTTGAAAAGGCTTCAAATCATATATATTCTATATAATTATATATATGTAATATATATAATTAAACATATTTTGCTACCACAAGTAAAGTCAATTAGAAAGTAACAACAGACAAAAACAATGAATACTGTTACACTGAAAATAAATTTTAAAATTTTTTAAAAAAGAGAGTAACAACAGAAAGAAATCTGTAAAGTCCCAAATATTTGGAAATTTAAAAACAGAATTTAAATAACCCATGGGTAAAAGGAGAAATCACAAAAACAATTAGAAAATACTGAACCTGGTTGGCTCAGTCAGAAAACCATGTGATTCTTGATTTCAGCGTCATGGCTTCAGGCCCTACAGTGGGTGTAAAGATTACTTAAATAAACTTTAACAAGATATCTCTTTTAAAAAAAGAAGAAAATACTAAACTGAATTAAAAACTAAAAGTAATATGTATAAATTCATAGGATGCAGCTAAAACAGTGTTTAGAGTCCAATGGAACATTCTGCCATGATAAAATGTTCTATATATTCAGTGTCCAAGGTGGTAGCCACTACATACATGAGATTACTGAACACCTGAAATGTGACCACAGTGACTGAGGAACTCAAAACTTCAATTTTATTTAACTTTAATATTAATAGCTACATATGGGTATTAGCTACTACACTTAATAGCACAGGCTGGGAGAGAACACTTTGAAACTCAGTTAAAGAAGCCAGTATTACCTGTTACAAAGACAAAGATATAAGAGACAAAGTATCACCAGAAAATTATGGAATGGGGAGTACAGATGTATTAGAAGAGGAGACAAGGATCATTCCCAAATTTCTGGTTAAGGAAACTGGAGTAAATTACTCAAGCAGATGGCACTTACAAGAAGAGATTTGGAATCTGTTGAGATGAATTCAATTTTAGACATGGTGAATCTGAAACGCATCTGGATCGTTTGATAAAACATGTTAAGAAGGCAGTTCTAGGGCGCCTGGGTGGTTCAGTGGATTAAATAAGCCTCTGCCTTTGGCTCAGGCCATGATGTCAGGGTCTTGGGATAGAGCCCCACATCAGGCTCTCTGCTCTGCGGGGGAACCTGCTTCCCCCTCTCCCTCTGCCTGCCTCTCTACCTACTTGTGACTTCTCTATCAAATAAACAAATGAAATCTTAAAAAAAAAAAAAAAAGGGCAGTTCTGTTAAATGTAATGATACGTGAGCCTGCCTAAGAATAATCTTTTATTCTAAACTAATGGCCTGACAGAAGTTCATGTACTCGTCTAGCTTCCTAGCCCATATGTTGTTTTAATTTTCCTGATAAAAATTATATAGGTAGCATCTCACATTTTAGAGATTTGGGAGTTTAAATGAATTGTCTTTACATAACCGTTTATACTTTTAAACTTCTAACCATGTCCATGTTCTGCTTTTTCAAAAGAATTATAAAAGTTGAACTGGTCAAGAACATCTTAAATAACCTTGACCCAAGACTCTCTGACCCATAACTTTTTTCATTTGCAAAAATAAATTATACTGATCATCCCTTCATCTTTTTTTAAAGATTTATTTATTTGACTTTTTTTTTTTTTTAAGATTTTTATTTATTTATTTGACAGAGATCACAAGTAGGCAGAGAGGCAGGCAGAGAAAGAGGGGGAAGCAGGCTCCCTGCTGAGCAGAGAGCCCAATGCGGGGCTCGATCCCAGGACCCTGAGATCAGGGCCTGAGCCGAAGGCAGAGACTTAACCCACTGAGCCACCCAGGCGCCCCAAAGATTTATTTATTTGAGAGAGAGAGCATAAGTAGGCAGAGCGGCAGGCAGAGGGAGAGGGAGAAGCAGGCTCTCTCCTGAGCAGGAAACCCGATGTGGGGCTCAATCCCAGGACCCCGGGATCATGACCTGAGCCGAAGACAGCGGCTTAACCGACTGAGACACCCAAATACCCGCATCCCTTCATCTTTGTTTGACTCCCAAACTACAATACCATTATCCTGAGAGCAAATATCCTTTAACACTTTCTTGTACAGAACAGGAATCAAAAGCATAATGACTCCTGATTCCGTAATTTAATACCTATAAACTGTAAAATGTTAGGACCTAAAGAAATCCTCTATATCTCTACCTTAATAAATATGGTAAAAACTGGACAGCTGCATGCAACAGAATGAGACCCAGATCTCACATCATACACAAAAATCAACTGAAAATGAACCAAAACTCAAATTTAGGACATGATAACATAAACCTCCTTGAAAGTAACATGGGGATAATGACATTGGTCTTGGAAATGATTTTTTGAATTTGACAGCAAAAGCAAAGGCAACAAGGTAAAATAAACAGCTGGGACTACATCAAACTAAACAGCTTCTGCACAGCACAAGACACCATCAACAAAATGAAAAGGCAACCTACTAAATGGAAGAAAATACCTGCAAAATCATCTATCAAATGAGGGGTTAATATCTGAGATACAAAACACTCACATAACTCAAAAGCAAAAATACAAACAATCCAATTAAAAAATGGGCAGAGGGGGGCACCTGGGTGGCTCAGTGGGTTAAAGCCTCTGCCTTCAACTCAGTTCATGATCCCAGGGTCCTGGGATCGAGCCCCGCATTGGGCTCTCTGCTCAGCGAGGAGCCTGCTTCCTCCTCTCTCTCTCTCTGCCTGCCTCTCTGCCTACTTGTGATCTGTCAAATAAATAAATAAAATCTTAAAAAAAAAATGGGGAGAGGTACTGAATAGACATTTTCCCAAGGAAAACATACATATGTCCAACAGGTATAAGAAAAGGTGCTCAATCATCACTAATCACCAGGGAAATACAAATTACAACCATGATGATATCACCTTGAAAATGGTAGAATGGCTATCATCAAAAAAAAAGAAGAGATGACAAACGTCAGTGCAAACACAAAAGAGAGAACCCTTGTGCACTGTTGATGGGGATGAAAATTGGTGATGCGATTATGGAAGACAGTATGGAGGTTTCTCAAAAAATTAAAAATAGAAATACCAAGGGGGGAAAAAAAAACTACCAGGAGTGCCTGGCTGGCTCAGTCATTGGAGTGTGCAACTCTGGATTCTGGGATTGCTGAGTTTGAGCCCCAAACTGTGTGTAGAGATTACTTTAAAAAAAAAAAAAATAGAACTGCCATATGATCCACCAATCCCACTTCTAGGTATATGAAAACAGGATATCAAAGATCTATCTGCACTTCCATGTACACACACACACACACAAAATATTATTCAGCCATGAGAAAAAAGGAAATTCTGCCATTTCCAACAACATGGATGGGCCTTCAGGACATTGCTAAGTGAAATAAGCCAAAGACAAACACTGTATGGCATCATCTATATGAAGAAGTTTCAAAAATAAAAAATTAAAAAAAAAGCCAAACTCATAGAAACAGAGAAAGACTGATAAAAGGGTACAAACTTTCTGCTCTAAGATAAAGTCTGATGACATAGTACATAACATGGTGACTATAGCTGATTAACACTACTGTATATTTCAAATTTGCTAGGAGAGTCAAACTTAAATGTTCATATATATACATATATATATATGTATATATATATATAAAAATGTGCTCAGTGACAAATATGTTAACTTAATAGGTGGAAGGAATCCTTCCACAATGTATACAGATATCCAATAATCCTGATGCACATTTCAAGTATCTTATAATTTTGCCAATTATACTTCAACAAAACTGAAAAAAAAGGAAAAACAATTTTTTTTTAAGATTTTACTTATTTATTTGACAGAGATCACAAGTAGGCAGAGAAGTAAGCAGAGAGAGGAGGAACCAGGCTCCCCATCAAGCAGAGAGCCCAATGTGGGGCTCAATCCCACGACCCTGACTGAGATCATGACCTGAGTGGAAGGCTGAGGCTTAACCACTGAACCACTCACACGCCCCGGAAAAATAATTCTTAATATATCCACTGCCCTGATCTTAAATAGAGAAGGCTCTAACTAAAATTGACATTATTTCTTGGGGCAACTAGTAGGCTGAGTCAGTAGAGCATGTGACTCCTGATCTCAGGGTTATGAGTTTGCACCCAGTGCAGAGATTACTTAAAAATAATCTTTAAAAAAAAAAAAAAAAAGACATTATTTCAGATTTATTTGTTTGAGAGAGAGAAAGGGGGAAGAGAGCACAAGCAAGCGGGGGGGGGGGGAATCCTGAGGCAGACTCCCCAATGAGTACAGATCCCAGGACCCCAAGATCATGACCTGAGCCAAATCAAGAGTCAACTGCTCAACCAAATGAGTCATCCAAGCACCCCAACATTATTTCTTATTTAAACTACAGAAAAAAAAAATTATGCCCCTCTGTGTCAATGGGTAGTCACAGATAGTTAACTTCCACCCCTACAAGGCACTAACTAGAAGAAATAGGCTTGAGAGAGGTAGGGCAAGGCATCACTCCACTTCCTGCTATGCTAAGGTCCCAGGGGGGAACTGATATTTCAACCCTACTCTGCAAAAAGATGGTGTAAATCATTCTTATGCTTCCTCCTTCCCTGGTGTCAGTGGGGCTCCATGGAATTAAGCTTACGTGGCAACAAAGTTGTATTAGTTGGTATCCCACTTTCGCTGGGAAGAACCAAAACGGAACTGAAATTCCATCTCAGCTATGTGCAGCAAGGGAGTGAGAGTCAGCACTCCAGTTGTTCCTGGGATGATGTCAGCAGGGCCTAGCAAGAAGCTGAACATACACACACCTTAAGCCATCATGTCATCAACATGAAGACAGCTTGCTAAAAACGATACTACATACAGGGTCTTGAGAATCAAAATATAATGTCCAACATATATGTAATACACTCCAAAATCACAGTCAAGCCAAAAACCAGGAAAAAAAAAATCACAATTTAAATGACAAAGATAACTAATAAATGCTTCTATCAACAAAATGCTAGAATAATCTGACAAAAGAATTTCAAGAAAGCAACATAAAAATACTTCACGGAACAACTACAAATTCTTCTGAAACAAACAAACAAAAAAAAACCAGATCAAAGAAATAGAACTTGATTTAAAAAGCCAAATGGTGGGGCGCCTGGGTGGCTCAGTGGGTTGGAGCCTTTGCCTTCGGCTCAGATCATGATCCCAGGGTCCTGGGATCGAGCCCCACATCGGGCTCTCTGCTCAGCAGGGAGCCTGCTTCCTCCTCTCCCTCTGCCTGCTTCTCTGCCTACTTGTGATCTCTGTCTGTCAAATAAATAAATAAAATCTTTTAAAAAATAAAAAATAAAAACCCAAATGGTGGGGTGCCTGGGTGGCTCAGGTGGTTGAGCATCTGCCTTCAACTTGGGTCATGATCCCAGAGTCCTGGGATCCAGCCCTCCATCTGGCTCCCTGCTTTTCCCTCTCCCTCCGCCGCTCCCCCTGGTTGTGCTCTCTCTTCTCTCTAACAGATAAATAAAATCTTTAAAAAAAAATAAAATAAAGTAGGGACACCTGGATGGCTCAGATGGTTAAGTGTCTACCTTCAACTCAGGTCATGATCTCAGGGTCCTGGGATCAAGTCCCCTTTCGGGCTCCCTGCCTGCTTCTACTCCTGCTTGTGCTTTCTCTCTCTCTCTGAAAACTAACTAAATAAAATACTTTAAAAATAAATAAATAAAAGATAAAAATAATTTTAAAAAAGCCAAATGGGAAGTATAGAACTAAAAAATATTAAAAATTACTTTGGGGGCACCTGGGTGACTCAATGGGTTAAGCCTCTGCCTTTGGTTTAGGTCATGATCTAAGGGTCCTGGGATCAAGCCCCTCCCCCGCCTGACTCTCTGCCAACTTGTGATCTCTGTCAGATAATAAAATTTTTTTAAAAATTATTTTAGGGGCGCCTGGGTGGCTTAGTGGGTTGAAGCCTCTGCCTTAGGCTCAGGTCATGATCCCAGGGTCCTGGGATCGAGCCCCACATAGGGCTCTCTGCTTAGCAGGGAGCCTGCTTCCTCCTCTCTCTCTGCCTGCCTCTCTGCCCACTTGTGATCTCTGTCTGTCAAATAAATAAATAAAATCTTTTTAAAAAATAAAATAAAATAAATTATTTTATAGAGCACCTGGGTTGCTCAGTTGATTAAGCAACTGCTTTCAGCTCAGGTCCTGATCCCAGAGTCCTAAGATGGAGTCCCACATTGGGCTCCAAGCTCCACAGGGAGCTCCACGGGGTGCTCTGACCTTCTCCCTTCTCATGCTCTCTCTCACTCTCTCTCTCAAATAAATAAGTAAAATCTTTTTTAAAAATTCTTTTATACAAAATATAATAACAAGAGGGATGCCTGGGTGGCTCAGTCAGTTAAGAGTCTGCCTGACGCTGCCTTACCCCTGCCATCCCAGGGTCCTGGGATGGAGTCCCATATCAGGCTCCTTACTCTGCGGGGAGCCTGCTTCTCCCTCTGCCTGCTCTGCCTATTCTGCCTGCAGCTCTCCGTGCTTCTGCTCTCTCTGACAAATAAATAAATGAAATCTTTTAAAAATATATATATGATAACAAGTCAGTGAGCAATGGACTCTTGGTTTCTGCTAGGGTCATGATCTCAGGGTTGTGGGATCAAGCCCTACACTGGGTTCCACACTTGGGACAGAATCTGCTTGAGATTCTCTCGCTCACCCACTCCTCCTCATTCAGGTCATGATCCTGGGCACTCTCTCTCTCTCAAATAAATAAAATATATATACATATATTAACAAAAAGTAAGAACTTAATAAATGGCCTCAATACTAAAGTGAAAATGACAGAGAATGGAATTACTGAACATCAGACAAAATCAACAGAATTTACTCAAAATAGATGGGAAAAATAAACAACATCACAGTCTTAAGGACCTGTGGGGCAGTAAGAGAATGGTTAACATTCATATCATTTCCATCTTGATAAGTGGAACTTAAAACTTATTTCAACATGGTTAAAATGTGGTGTGTATATACACCACACACACACACACACACACACACACACACACACACAAGAATATTACTCAGCCATCAAAAAGAATGAAATCTTGCTATGTGCAATGTCATGGCTGGAACTAGAGGGTATTAGGTTAAGCTAACTAAGTCGAAGAAAGACAAATACCATAAGACTTCACTCATTGGTGGAATTGAGAAACAAAACAGATGAACATAGGGGAAAGGAAGGAAAAATAAAATAAGACAAAAAAAGAGAAGGAGGCAAGTCGTAAGACACTTTTTTTTTAAGATTTTTTATTTATTTATTTGACAGAGAGATCACAAGTAGACAGAGAGGCAGGCAGAGAGAGAGAGAGGGAAGCAGGCTCCCCGCCAAGCAGAGAGCCCAATGTGGGGCTTGATCCCAGGACCCCGAGATCACAACCCGAGCAGAAGGCAGCGGCCCAACCCGCTGAGCCACCCAGGCACCCTGTAAGACACTTTTAACTATAGGAAACAAAATGAGGATTGCTAGAGGGGAGGTGGGTAGGGGGATGGGGTAATTGGGTAATGGGTATTAAGGAGGGCACTTGATGTAATGAGCACTGGGTGTTATATGCAACCAATGAATCACTAAATTCTACCTCTGAAACTAATAATACACTATAGGCTAAATAAATTAAATTTAAATTAAAACATTTTTTTAAACTTATTTTAACAAATAATGGCTCAAAATGTCCCAAATTTGCCAAGACATAAACAAACCTACAGATTCAAAAACCTTAAAAATACCAAACAAGATAAGCCCAAAGAAATCCACACCAGGACACGTGGTTAAGTTCCAAAAACTAAAAACAAAAAAACAAAGCAAAACAAATCCTGAAAGCAGCTAATGACTGCATGACAGGAGAACATCCCTTCAAATAACAGAGGATATACCAAGAAAACTATGGAGGCCTGAAGGAAGTGGCACAGTATTTTTCAAAAGCTGAAAGAAAGGGGACTCTTAACCACAAACTCTATATGCATCAAAAAAATATCCGTCAGGTCAGGAATAAGGCAGAACTAAAACAACTCTCAATGGAGGAAAACTACAAACATTTATCACTAGCAAATCCCCTAACATAAAACGGAGGTTTGCTAAACAGAAAAAGAAATGTTAATGGACAAAACCTTTAATCTTCAGAAAAGAAAGAACATTATAAAGGTTAAGAGTGACATTAAACATAATACTACTTCTCATTAAACCTTATGTAATGGCTGATGTAAAAAAGAGTAACACTGTCTGATATAGTACTATATAGAGGAAATATTTAAAGACAACCACATTGGGGCACCTGGGTGGCTCAATCAGTTAAGCATAATCTGCCTTCAGCTCAGGTCATGATCCCAGGGTCCTGGGATCAAGCCCCATACTGGGCTCCCTGCTCAGAGGGGAGCCTGCTTCTCCCTCTCCCTCTGCCTGCTGCTCCCCCTTCTTGTGCATGCACTTCTCTCTGTGTGTGTCAAATAAAGAAAATCTTTAAAAAAGCAGAAATTTAAAATTTAAAAAAAAAAAAAATGACAACCACATTATAAAACTAAAAAGGATGGGGGGGTGCCTAGGTGGCTCAGTCAATTGAATGTCCAGCTCTTGATTTTAGCTCAGGTCTTGAGCTCAGGGTCATGAGTTCAAGTCCCTATTGGGCTCCACGCTAGACATGAAGCCAACTCAGAAACAAAACAGTACTAAAATACAAAATACTAAAATATAAAGGGTAAAAGGATCTAAATAGAAATTCCTGTATTTTACTTGAAATGGTAAACTGTCAATATAAATAGCATGTAAGTTACAAATAGTTCTACTGTCCAAAACAACCCCTAAGAAACTATTCAAGCATTATACAGAACTACAAAAAAACTATACAAAAAGCATCATAATTAAATAAAGATGAAATCTTAAAAAAATATTTAGGTAATTCCATGAAGGCAAGAAAATAAAGAAAACTCAAAGCAAAGGGGGAAAAAAAAAAAGGAGCTGATTCAGGCCTTAATGTATCAGTAACTATCTTATATATGAAGTCTAAATACATGAATTTAAGGCACAAACTGGCACAACAGATAAATTAAAAACACGTCCCAACAAACACTGTCTAAAAGAAACACACTTCAAACAAAAACAAGTCAGTAAGTTGAAAGCAAAAGGATGGAAACAGACATACCAAGAAAATAATTATTTAAAAAGCAGGACAGGGAAAACTTTTGAAAATATAGTCATATATAGTCATAGGAACTCTGCAGATCCTTCCCCAGAGAAGGAACTACAACTGGTTTAAATATATATATATATCCCACATACAACAAGGGGCATGAATACAGAACCCTGAGACCAAGAGTTGCATGCTCTACCAACTGAGTCAGCTAGGCACACCGCTGAAAAAAAAATGTTTTTTTTCCCAAAATATAATTTAAGGCCTGGAAATTGTCCTAAGAGCATACAGTTTTAAAAAATAAATAAATAAAAATCCAAGAAAATTGACTTAGTCTTGGGTAAACAACCACCACCACCACCACCCCTTCCCTTCCTCCACTACCAGCTCATCAAGATGGAAGCAAATCTCCAGGTAGGTATAGCCAAAAAAAAAAGCCTCTCCCACTAGATCCAAGTCAAGGGATACGATACCCTGCCTAAGAGGGGTGGCCACCAGCATCTCTCTCCCCAGAGCTCTGGATTGCAAATGCTAAATTCAAGGCAGTGTGGCCAGGAGGTCATGAGCTTCCTTCCTCCATACTAACTCAATTCACTGGGCACACACAGTTCTATTCTAGGCATGGCCGGAGAAAAATACTGGGGTGACTGGATCAGTTGTTGGTAGAACAGAGGGGTTCCATGGCTTAGAGGCAAGCCAATAAGACCAGAGGCTACTGTACCCCATCTAGCACCCTGTTCATACAGCAGGGATTTCATCCTTAGAAGTGAGCCACTAGCCCCACCTACAGTTCCAGAGCAGTGGCCCAAGAGAATTTGCCCAGGAGATGCAGATACTAACACAAGGACCCCCAAGCTCTTCCCAACAGGAATGACTTTATTTGGAGTGTACAGAAGTTTAACCCTAGGGGCATTCTCAAAAACAGAGGAAATTTTGATGGCAATTAAGAGGAAGCTGGTAGCTCCATGAGCACAACAAGCTAAACCACAGGCCAGCTAGTTTATGAGAGACCCAAGGAACCTAAAAAGGAGTGTTCCTGGGGTCATAATAAAATCTCAAAGAGCAACCTCCAAAACTACCTGGGAAAGGAGTCTGAATTTAATTACAAGGAACTGTTTAAAAAAAAAAAAAAAAAGGCTATGTTCTAGGCCACTGTCATAAACAATAGGTAACGAGACCCCAATTAGTGAAGCCTAATAGCTTTGTGTGATACTAACCATTTACCAAAGATCAAGGAAATTGTTAAAAAGCACCCTCCTAAAACCATGATATCCCAGGGTGACTATATATGCCCAAGGTTATGCCCTCTGACAAGAAACATCAGAGGCTTCATACTGCAGTGGAAAATAGACCTCATTTCACAAATTATCTAGTCAAGTCACTACACAGACAATACCACAACTGTCATCCCCGAGAGTGGGGACTATCAGTTTTACAAAACAAACAAACAAACAAAAAAACACAGAAATGGAAAAACAAAGGATAAGAAGCATAGAGAAAAGAAAAGGCAAAATGGCAGGCATAAATCCAACTATATCAACAGTAACGTTAAATGTGAATGGTTTCAAAAATCCAGCTAAGGGACAAAGATTGCCAGACTCTATTTAAAAAGAAAACAAAAACAAAAGGACAACATAGACAACCCAACAATGCACATTCACAAAAGAACACAATTTAAATTTGAATATATCAGAAGAGCATGTGACTCAATCTCCTGATTGTGAGTTTGAGCCCCACATTGGGTGTGCAGTCTACTTTAAATAAAAAATTAAAAGAAAGCCTGTTTCTAGAATATAGATTTTGACACGTAGGAAGTTTATTTCTAAGTATTTTGGGTTGGGTTTTGGGGGGGTTTTTTGTTTTGTTTTGGTTTGTATTTTGGTTTGTTCTAATGGTATTGTCAATGAAATTGCTTTCTTACACTTTTGGGGATTATCCATCATTTCACATTCATTTTTCATTCACTGCATAAAAATACAATGGAGTTTTGTACATTGATCTTTCATTCTTCAACAGATTGTGGGAATTAAGAGGTAGATATCTTTGGAAGGCCATTCTTTTTTTTTTTAAAACCTTATTAAAAAAATTTATTTGGGATTGAAAACACGAGCAGGGGGAGGGACAGAGGGAGAAGGAGAAGCATACTTCCCAGTGAGCCAGGAACCTGATGTGGGGCTTAAATCCCAGGACCTTGATATCATAACCTGAGCAGAAGGCAGATGTTTAACTAAGCCACCCAGGCACTACGGAGGGCCATTATTCTGCTCCACATCCAACGTGAGGCTCAAACTCACAATCTTGAGAGATAAAGAGTCGCAAGAGGGCTACTGACTGAACTAGTCAGGCGCCCCAACAGACTCATAATTATAGAGAACCAACTAACTGATGGTTACTAGAAAAGAGGAGGTGTGGAGGAATGGGTTAAATGGGTAATAGGGATTAAGAAATGTACTTGTCATAATAATGACAGGTAGTATGTGGAACTGCTGAATCACTATACTGTACACCTGAAACTAACATAACACTTATTAACTGACTTTGAGTTAGGCAATGGTTTTTTTAGATACGGCATCAAACACAAGAGCACTAAATAAAAAGTATATAGGACTTCATCAAAATTTGGCTTCAGCACAAAACTTCAATGCTGCCAATACTATGAATGTAATTAATGACAATGAGTTGTACACTTAATAATGGATGAAATAGCAAAACATGTTAAATATTTTTTCAATAATAAAAGTTTAAAAAATTGCAACATGCCAGTAGATTAAATCTTTAAAAAAAAAAATAAAAAGTTAGGGCGCCTGGGTGGCTCAGTGGGTTAAAGCCTCTGCCTTCGGCTCAGGTCATGATCCCGGGGTCCTGCTCAGCGGGGAGCCTGCTTCTTTCTCTCTCTCTGCCTGCCTCTCTGCCTACTTGTGATCTCTGTCAAATAAATAAAATCTTTAAAAAAAATAAAATAAAATAAAATAAATAAAAAGTTAAACAATAGCAACATATTCAAAAGTTTGTGTGGCAAACAATACCACCAAAAAACTGAAAAGAGGATACATGCAAATCAGAAATGAAAATACAGTATCCAGAACGTATAAAAACTGACAATAATTTCAAGTAATCCAAGTAAACAATGAGCAAAAATCATTTTTTCAAACATTTATTCAAAGAAGGCATACAAATACAATAAGCATGAGAAGATGTTCAACATCCTTAGCCATCAGGAAAATACAAGTCAAAACCACAATAAATATGACCTTCAACACACCAGAATGGCTCTAATTTAAAAAGATGTTATCATGGTACAGCCACGGGCCCCTGGGTGGCTCAGTCAGTTAAGCATCTGCCCTTCAGTTGAGATTATGATCTCAGGATCCTGGGACCCCGTCCTGCACTGGGCTTCTCCCTTCCCTCTGCCCCTCCCCCTGTTCGTGTGCATGTGCATGCTCTGTCAAATAAATAAATAAAATCTTTTAAAAAATAATATATACCACATGATCCAATAATTCCACTACTAGGTATTTACCCAAAGAAAAACACTAATTGGGAAAAGATAGATGCATCCCTATGTTTACTGCAATATTATTTACAATAACTAAAACATAAAAACAACCCAAATGTCTGATAGACGAATGGATAAAGAAGATTTGGCATGTGCACATGCACGCACATGCAAGGGTGCGCACGCGCACACACACACAGACACACACACACACACACACAGACAAACATTACTCACTCATAAAAAAGGATAAGATCTTTCCATTTACAACAACAGGAATGCACCTAGAGGGCATTATGCTAAATGAAAGAAGTCAAACAGAGAAAGACTAACACCATATGATTACACTTACTGTGTAGTCTAAAAAACAAACAAAAAAGCAGAATCAAACCTATAAATACAGAGAACAAAGTGATGGTTGCCAGAGGGGAGAAGGATGGGGGCGTCAGGCAAAATGGGTGAAGGGAAGCAAAAGAATACAGGCTTCCCCATTATGGAATGAGTAAGTCACAGGTATAAATGACATTATGGAATGAATAAATCACTGGAATAAAAGATACAGCGCAGGTAATAGTTAACAGTACTGTAACAGCACTATTTGGTGACAAATGGTAGGCAGCCACATTTGTGGTGATTACAGCATAACCTAAAAGCTTGTTGAATTACTAGGTTATACAACTGCAAACTAACGTAATGTATGTCAACTATACTCAAATTAAAAATAAGACATAATAACTGTTGGCAAGATTACAGAAAAATTGAAACCCCCATACACACTGCTGATGGGAATATAAAATGGTAGAGCCACGTTGTAAAGTTTTGGCAGTTCCTCAAAAAATGAAATGTAGTTACTGTATAATCCAGAAATTCCACTCCTAGATATATATATACACGCACACATACATACGCACACACAAAAAGATAAAAACATATGTTCATGCAAAGCCTTGTACAAAAAAATGTTCACAGCAGCATTATTCGTTAAGAGTCAAAAAAGAGAAACAATTCAAATATCCACCAACTGATGAATAGGTAAATAAAATATGTATAGACATAAAATGGAATATTATTCAAGCTTTAAAAAAAGGTACTGACACACTACAGCCATGTCTGAACTTTGAAAACTGTGCTAAATGAAAGAAGCAAACCACAAAAGACCACACATTCTTTCTTTGATCCCATTTATATAAAATGTCCAGAATAGGCAAATCTGTAAAGACAGAAAATAAATCAGTGGTTGTCTGGGGGATGGTAGTGAGAGTAAATAGGGAATGGCCACTAATGGGTATAGGGTTTCTTAAGGGGGTAATAAAAATGCTCTAAAATTGATTGTGGTTGCTCAACTCTATGAATACACTAAAAACAGCTGAACTGTATACTTCCAATGTATGAATTACATGCTTTGTGAATTGTATCTCAATATAGTCCTTACATATTTCTAACAAGTGGCTCCATTAGCATCAGATCGAAGAGATTTCAGAAAAAAACAAACGATCATCTCCAAGATACATTTTTTTTTTTTTTTAATTAGAGAGACAGCGAGCACACAAGCAGGTAGAGGCAGAGGGAGAGGGAGAAGCAGACTTCCCACTGAGCAGGGAACCAGATGCGGGGCTCAATCCCAAGACCCTGGGATCATCACCTGAGCCGAAGGCAGATGCTTAAAGGACCGAAGGCAGATGCTTAAAGGACCAAGCCACCCAGGCCATCCCTCCAAGATACATTTTTAAATGAAAAAATTAAAAGTTGCCATTTACACAAAGTAATTTTTATTCATTCTTATATAGGGTCAGGTCTTATTACTCACAGCAGTTATATTCTATGAAGTTGCTACAAAAAACCAAATTACTGAATACTGAATCATCACTAGGAGACATACAGCGTTAGATTCCTGCAAGCCTCTGATCCCAAGATTTTTATCAACCAATTAACATATAAGCTTGTTTTATGTATATTTCTGTTTAAACACACTTTAGTATATATACTTAGTTCACTAACACTGAATTCAGCTAATAGCAGTATAACGCCAATCACAATATATAAGGCTTATACCTAAGATGTATTTTCTCCATAAAGCACACATAGACTTCTTGAAGGTAGGAATACCAAAGCACTTCAGCTTTATGCTTGGGGGGTCATTTTAAACAGTGAAATCACCAACAAAAGGCACTAAAATGAGAAAAACAGCACACAATAAACCACAAGAAGGATATTAGTTTCCAATCTGAGAGCTGAAAGGCCACACCACCACCTTGTTCTACCTCACCTGTGGTAAAATATATACAGAATTTGCCATTTTAACCATTTTCATGTATCCAGTTCCGTAGCATTAATTACATCCACAATGTTGTGCAATCACCACCACCACTAAAATATTCTCTAAAGTGGCAGCACCATTTAACATTCACACCAGCAATGCACAAGGGTTTAAATTTCTCCAATTCCCTGCCAACACTTTCTGATTTATTAGAGCCGTTGTTGTAGATGTAAACGGGTATTTTGTGGTTTTGATCTACAACTCGAGTAACTAATGATCTTGAGCATATTTTTATCTGTTTATTGGCCACGTGTTTAGCTTCTTTGAAGAACTGTCTACTCAAACCTTTGGATCATTCTATTGGAGTCTTTGTCTTTATTGTTAGGTTGTAAGTATTCTTTATGGATTCTAGGTAATGGACTCTTTTCTGATATATAACCAAGAAATACCTTCTCCCATTTCAACTTCTTGAAAATATTCTTTGATGTACAAAAAAAATTTCTAAGATTTAATTTATTTGACAGAAAGAGAAAAAGAGAGCACCAGCAGGGGGAGCAGCAGAGGGAAAGGGAGAAGCAGGCTCTTTGCTGAACAGGGAGCCCAATGCAGGGCTTGATCCCAGCACCCTGGGATCATGACCTGAGCTGAAGGCAGCTGCTTAACCAAGTGAACCATTCAGGCACCCCTGATGTACAAAATTTTAATTCTGATGAAGTACAATTTGTCAATTTTTGTTGTTCATGATTTTAGTAGCCTATCTGAAAATCTGCCAAATCCAAAATAATGAAGATTTAGTCCTATGTTTTAAGAGTTTTATGGGTTTAGCTTTTATTTATATTTTAAATCCATTTGGAATTAATTTTTTTATCTGGTATGAGGAAGGAGTCAAAATTCATTCTTTTGCATGTGGGAAACCCACTGTCCCAACATCATTTGTTGAAAAAAAACTTTCCTCCACTGAATGGATTTGGCAACCTTGTCAAACATCATTTGGATGGGTTGCCTGGGTTGCTCAGTTAAACATCTGCCTTCGACTCAGGTCATGATCCCAGGGTCCTGGGATGGAGCCCCACATAGGGCTACTGCTTCTCTCCCTTTGCCTGGCACTCCCCCTGCTTGTGCACTTGTTTTCTCACTCACCTGTCAAATAAATAAAAATCTTTTAAGAAAAAAAAAAAAAATCAGGGGCACCTCAGTGGCTCAGTGGATTAAGCCTCTGCCTTCAGCTCAGGTCATGGTCTCGGGAGTCCTGAGATCCAGCCCCAGGAGTCCTGAGATCCAGCCCCAAGGGTTCTCCACTCAGCAGGGAGCCTGTTTCCCCCTCTCTTGGCCTGTCTCTCTGCCTACTTATGATCTCTCTGTCAAATAAGTAAATAAAATCTTTTAAAAAAAGAAAAAAAATCATTTGGATAAGGGCATCTGCGTGGCTCAGTTGGTTAAGCAACTGCCTTCAGCTCAGGTCATGATCCCTGCCCAGGTCCTGGGATAAGAGCCCCTCATCAGGCTCCCTGCTCAGCTGGGAACCTGCTTCTCCCTCTCTCTGCTGTACCCCCCCTGCTTGTACTCTCTTGGTTTCTCTCTGTCAAATAAATAAAATATTTTTTAAAAACTGTTTAGATATATTGGAAGAAAAAATAAACTATTAACACATGTTATATGTTGGAGGAGATAGGAGCTGAATGAGGACAAAGAGTGGGAGGGAGACTTCACAATTTAATTTTGTATATTTTAACTTGTGAGCCATGTGAAAGTACTACTTATTCAAAAACTAAATTAAATTCCGGTTTTAAAAAACACAATTATTGGGGCACCTGGGTGGCTCAGTGGGTTAAGCCTCTGCCTTCGGCTCAGGTCATGATCTCAGGGTCCTGGGATCAAGTCCCGCATCGGACTCTCTGCTCAGCAAGGAGCCTGCTTCCCTCTCTCTCTCTCTCTCTCTCTCTACCTGCCTGTCTACTGTGATCTCTCTCTGTCAAATAAATAAATAAAAATCTTTAAAAAAAAACAAACCACAATTATTTGGCAAGCCACAGAACAGGATGTATATCTGACAAAGGACTCAACGCTTAGAATATATAAAGAATTCTACAAAAGCGCTGGAGAAAAGGCAGATAAACCCATAGGACAAAAAACACAGGTACAACTTGAACAGGCACATCATAATAAAAGATATCTAAAGGCCAATAAACATAAAAAAGATGTTTAATTTTACTGATCATCACGGAAATGCAAATTAAAGTATAAGGTTATACCACTACACACCCATAAGAATGGCTAAAATGTGAAAGACAGGGAATACCAGGTATTATTAGTAAGGGTATATAGCAACGAAAATCTCAAACACTGCTGGTAGAAGAGTAAATTGATACAATCACTTCAGAAAACTGGCAATATCTAGTAAAGCTGAACTTATGTGCAACTTATGTGCAACTTTATTATGACACAGCACATCCACTCTAATATACATAACCAAGAGAAAATGTGTGCATATATTCAAGATATATGTTAAAAGTGACTCAGTCAGTTAGTGTCAGACTCTTGGTTTTAGCTCAGGTCAGGATCTCAGATCTCCGGGTTGTGGGATCCAGCACCGCCTCAGGCTCAGCACTTAGTGCAATCTGCTGAGATTCCTTTCTTCACCCTCTCCCTCCACCCCTCCCCACCCTGTACACTCGCTCGCTCTCTCAAATAAATAAAATCTTTACCAAAAAAATTTTTAAAAGAGAGATGTAAAGTAGATCTTCATTAACACATTCATAATAGTTAAAAATTAGGGGTGCCTGGGTGGCTCAGTCAGTTAAGTGTCTTGCCTTCAGCTCAGGTCCTGATCCCAAGGTCCTCGGATCAAGCCACTGGGATCAAGGCCCACACAACAGGCTCCCTGCTCTGCTTCTCTCTCCGCCTCCCAACTGCCTCATCATTCATGCTCTTTCTCTCTCAAGTAACGAAAAGATTTTTTTTTTTTAAGATTTTATTTATTTATTTGACAAACAGAGATCACAAGTAGGCAGAGAGGCAGAGAGAGAGAGAGGAAGAAGCCAGATCCTCACAGAGCAGAGAGCCCGATGTGGGGCTCCATCCCAGGACCCTGGGATCAAGACCTGAGCTGAAGGCAGTGGCTTTAACCCATGGCTTTAACCCACTAAGTCACCCAGGCACCCCCAAAACAACTAAAAGATTTTTTAAAAAGTAAAAAACTGGGGCACCAGTTTGCCTTCTGCTCAGGTCATGATCCCAGGGTCCTGAGATCGAGTCCCAAATCGGGCTCCCTTATCAGCGGGGAGTCTGCTTCTCTCTCTCTCTGCCTGCCGCTCCCCCTGTTTTGTGCTTTCTTTCACTGACAAACAAAATAAATAAAATCTTAAAAAAAAAAAAGTGTGACATTTGAAATCTACTTTTCTTGTTCGAAATGATAGGTACGCACATATAACTAAAAAAGGTATTTTTATAGGCCGCCTGGGTGGCTCAATGGGTTAATAAGCCTCTGACTTCAACTCAGGTCATGGTCTCAGGGTCCTGGCATCAAGCCCCGCATCCGGCTCTCTGCTCAACAGGGAGCCTGCTTCCCCCTCTCTCTCTGCCTGCCTCTCTGCCTACTTGTGATCTCTGTCTGTCAAATAAATTTTAAAAACCTTAAAAAAAAATTTTGTGTGTGTCATGCAACAGCCACACATATGCCTAACAAGTTGTAACTGCATCACTGCAATTTGTAGTGCACCACACAGAAGCACAAAGCAAAGAGTACACATAGTCCTTGTCACTAGTCATTTGCCACTGTAATGTGAAAGCAGTTAGAAAATACATAAACACTCAGCTTTGTTCCAAAAATTTTATTTATAAACACAAACTCGAACTTCATATAACTTTGACATGTCATAAAATATTCTTTTGATTTTTTTTCCAAACACTTAAAAATGTAAAAATCATTCTTAGCTCATCAGTCATACAAAAACAGGCAGCAGGCTAGATTCAGCCCTTCGGCCATAGTTTGCCAACTCTTCGTCTAAAGTGAAGTGCAGGGGCGCCTGCGTGGCTCAGGTGGTTAAGCGTCTGCCTTCAGCCCTCAGGATCCTGGGATTGAGGCCCGTATCAGACTCCCCCGCTCAGCAGGAAGCCTGTTTCCCCCTCTCTCTGCCTGCCTCTGGCCTCTGCCTACTTGTGATCTCTCTCTCTGTCAAATAAATAAATAAATCTTTAAAAAAAAAAAAAAAAAGGTGAAGTCCAACAATTAACAAACACAGAACCCTCAATCAGAATTGTAGTGCCTCACTCAAGCAGGAAGAGAACCAAAGATTATCCACTGAAGAAGCCTCTAAGACAAAAAGATCAAGATATCAAGGAAAAGTTAAGAAATAAAGTCAAGGGGGTCTTTCAGAACATCAGCTGCAGAAGAAAACAAAGAGAAGGAAGACCTAAGAAAAAAGATAGGAGAGAGTGTGACCCCTCAAAGGCTAACATCCAAACAGTAACAGTTCCAGAAAGAGCAGAGGGAGAAGAAAAGGAGGGATCCTTATTTAAAAAAATAATAATAAGTTTTAAAATTTGGGGGGCTTCTGGGGGGCTCAGTCATTAAGCATCTGCCTTTGGCTTAGGTCATGATCACAGGGTCCTGCATCTTCCTGCTCAGTGGGGAGCCTTCTTCCTCCTCTCCCACTCCCACTGTTTGTGTTCCCTCTTTCTCACTGTCTTTTTCTGTCAAATAAATAAAATTTTTTTTAAAAAGTTTAAAATTTTGTTATTATAAATAAAGATTATGAGACTAACAGAAAAAGCACAGTAAACTTTTTTTAAAAAAAACAATTAAAAAAAGAGGGAAAATAATCAATAGAGACACACCCTATATTTAAGAACAAGGATGGGGCCCCTGGATGGCTCAATCAGTTAAGCATCTGCCTTCAGCTCAGGTCATGATCCCAGGGTCCTCAGATCCAGCCCCAAATCAGGGTCCCTCCTTGGCAGGGAGTCTGCTTCTCCCCCTGCCTCCCCCCCCCCCCCCCCGCTCATGCACTCCTCTCTCTCTCTCTATTTTTTTTAAATAAAAACTTAAAAAAAAAAAAAAGGATAAGCAGATATTAAAAGGTTCCAGAGGGGCACTGTCAGTGGAGCATGTTAATTCTTCATCTAGGGGTCACGAATTCAAGCCCCACACTGGGTATAGAGATTACTTTAAAAAAAAAAAAAAAAAAAATTTGAGAGGGGGCGCGTGGATGGCTCAGTGGGTTAATGCCTTTGCCTTCGGAGTGATCTCAGGGTCCTGAGATCGAACCCTGCATCAGCGGGGAGTCTGCTTCTCTCTCTCTCTGCCTACCTCTCTGCCTACTTGTGATTTCTCTCTCTGTCAAATAAATAAATTAATTATATTAAAAAAATTTTTTTTGTTTAATTCTTAAAAAGTTCCAGGAAGAGGTAAATAAACCAAACAAAACCCAACTGGGGTCATACAAAGAAGCAAAATCAGACCAGTATCACCAACAATGATTTCTTAAAATATTGGAAAAGAGGTTATCTTCAAAGTTCTGAGAAAAAAAAAATTTTTAACCTAAAATTTCATATCTAGTCAAGCTCCCATTTAAGTAGAAGAATAAAAATAAAAAGAACATTGAAGTGCCTGGGTGGCTCAGTCAGTTAAGCACCTGCCTTCGGCTCAGGTCATGATCCCAGGATCCTTGGATAAGAGCCCCACATCAGGCTCCCTGATCAGTAGTGGCCAGCTTCTCCCTCTCCCTCTGCCTGCGGCTCTCTCTCTGTCAAATAAATAAATAAAACCTTTTAAAAAATAAAAGAGAACATCAAAAATGCAAAGGTCAGGGCCACCTGAGAGCCTCAGGGAGTATCTACAACTCTTGGTTTTGGCTCAGGTCATGATCTCAGAGTCTTGAGATCCAGTCCTGCATCTGACTACATGCTCAGCAGGGAGTCTGCTTGAGATTCCCTTTCTCCCTCAGCCCCTCCCCCACTTCCATCTCAAATAAATAGATAAATCTTTTTTTTAAGGTTTTATTTATTTATTTATTTGACAGAGATCACAAGTAGGCAGAGAGGCAGGCAGAGAGAGAGGGAAGCAGGCTCCCTGCTGAGCCAAGAGCCCGATGCAGTACTCGATCCCAAGACCCTGAGATCATGACCTGAGCCAAAGGCAGCGGCTTAACCCACTGAGCCAGCCAGGTGCCCCAAACAGATAAATCTTTGGGGAAAAAAAAAAAAATGTAAAGGATGGCTCAACCTGGTGGAGGGTGCAACTCCTGATCTTTAGGTTGTGGGTTCAGCCCCATGTTAAGTATAGAGATTCCTTAAAAATAAAATCTCTTGGGATGCCTGGGTGGCTCAGTTGGTTAAGCGGCTGCCTTCAGCTCAGGTCATGATCCCAGCGTCCTGGGATCGAGTCCTACATCGGGCTCCTCACTCGGCAGGGAGCCTGCTTCACCCTCTGCCTCTGCCTGCCACTCTGTCTGCCTGTGCTCAACTCTCCCTCTCTCTCTCTGACTAATAAATAAATAAAAATCTTTAAAAATTTATTTTATTTTTTTTTATTTTTTAAAGATTTTTATTTATTTATTTGACAGACAGAGATCACAAACAGGCAGAGAGGCAGGCAGAGAGAGAAGGAGGGGAAGCAGGCCCCCCACTGAGCAGAGAGCCCGATGCGGGGCTCGATCCCAGGACCCTGGGATCATGACCTGAGCGGAAGGCAGAGGCTTTAACCCACTGAGCCACTGAGGCGCCCCTAAAAATAAAATCTCTTAAAAAAAAAAAAAAAAGCAAAGGCTCAAAAATTTTATTCTCAACGATCTTTCTTAGGATGAAGAAACAGGGAACAAACAAAGGAGGAAAACATGAGAGGCTAGGGATGTATACGGTAATTAAAACCAAGACCCTTAGGCTTGAATAATTATACCCTTAGTTGGAAAGATGCATAAGCAAATAATAATAGTAAAAATTAAAAAAATAAATAAATATTGGAGCATCTTGGTGGCTCAGTGACAGGGAGTTTGTCTTCAGTTCAGGTCATGATCCCAGAGCCCCGCCTTAAACTCTCAGGGAGTCTGCTTCTCCCTCTGCCCCTGTTCCTGTGTGCTCTCTCTCAATCACTCTCTCTCAAATTAACAAATTTTTTTAAATAAAAGAAAATAAATCTGACCAATAACCTAGAAATTAAGTTGTCTGTCACTGCCTGGGTTCAAAGGAAGGAAAATTTTCTCCTGAGAAATTTCCAAATACAGGTAAGCCCATAAAGTAAAGTACACCCTAAATCAACATCTGGCAGTTCTTGTGATTTTGCATTGGTGGCACCTCACAGAAGCAAAGGCAAAATACTCTTAGGAGACTGGTTCCCACAAGCCAGGTCTGGATAGCCCTGCTAAACATGCTCACAGTCCCAAACTATGAAACACTGGTAGACACCACCCACTATGATCAAGAGTAAGAAGAATCAGGGCGCCTGGGTAGCTCAGTTGGTTAAGCAAATGCCTTCCACTCAGGTCATGATGCTGGAGTCCTGGGATCAAGTCCCACATCAGACTCCCTGCTCGGCAGAGAATCTGCTTCTCTCTCTGACCTTCTCCCCTCTCAAGCTCTTTCTCTCACTCTCTCTCAAGTAAATAAATAAAATCTTAAAAAAAAAAAACAAAAGAAGAAGAAGAACCAAGCAGCAGTAAAATAATACCTCAAAAATAAGAATCACATGATTCTAAAATGTGTAAGAGCAGAGCACTTGGGTGGCTCAGTTGGTTAAGCATCCCACTCTTGCCTTCGGTTCAGGTCAAGCCGTGGGAGATCCAACCCCACATCGGGCTCTGCCCTCAGCACAGAGTCCACTTCAGATTCTTACTCCCTCTCCCTCCCACTTTGTTCCTTCCAGCTTGCTGTGTGTGTGTCTCTCTAAAAAATTTTTTTAAGTGTGTGAGAGCAAAAAGTCAACTCAGTGAAGATCTTGAAGATGAACAAGGTATATGTGGAAGAGAGTAAAATTACCTAAATGAATAACAAAGCTTATTGCTTATTATAAAGCTACAGTAAAAGGGGGGAAAAAAACAGGGAAAAAAGTCAAGTATATTAGTTATCTATTGCTGCATAACAAATTACCCTCAGACTTAGTGGCTTAAAACAACACATTATCTCACAGTTTCTTTGAGTCAAAAATTTGGGAGTGACTTGACAAGTAGTTCTAGCTCAGGGCCCCTAACAAGGCCGCAGTGATAATGTAAGCCAAAACTGCAGTCATCTGAAAACCTGACCATGCTAGAGAATCCACTTCCAAAGTGGCTCATTCACATGGCTAGCAAACTGGTGCTGGATGTTGGCAGAAGGCCTCAGTTCCTATCCACTTGGGCCTCTTTACAGGATTGCCACAGTGTCAACTGTTTTCATCTAGAACAAGGGAACCAAAGAGTGAGGAAAAGGCTGTGTGCCTTTAATAACCTAGCTTCAGAAGTCACTGTTTAATTCTACTGTATTCTCTTGGTCACCCGGAGCAGTTCCAAGTCACTATAGCGGAGACTCTAGGATATGATACCAGGAGAGAGGAACACTGGGGCCATCTTGGAAGCTGGCTACCACACAAAGCCATAGTGGGCTTAGAATAAATCTTCAATTTACATAATCAACAAAGGATCAGTATACAGAACTTATCAAAATCCTTGTAAATCAAAATTTTTAAAAATGTGAGCAAGCTAAAGAAAAACAGAAGGCATAAAGACAAATAATTCACAAAAGTGCAACATAAATTACACATAATAAGCATTCAAAAAGTATTATTCATTAGTACCACATAATTCCTGCTATTCACCTATGCCTAAGGCATAGGCTTCAAACATTTTCCTAAGAATGATACATCTAATGTTCACTCAATCCATGGTTTTCTTCTTCCCCCACTTCCCTTTGGGACTAATGTCCATTCCAGAAGCTGGTTAGGCAGAGAGGTTCCGTTTCTGGCCACAACAAAGTCATAGGTAACGTATCGAACACCATGAACCCAACTCTGAACCTGGCCTCAGGAAAGTAAAGTGATAGATCTGTCAACCCGTCATAAATATGAAAAAATAAAATAATATAAAATCAAGAGACTCATAGTGAGCTCTTTAAAAAATGTCAACTTCAGTTATTCAGTATGAAGTAAGAATTTGCCACCTTCCACTAGCCTATGATCTGACATTCCTCCCAACAACTACATTATGATTTTCTTATTGTCCTTCTTTGGTCTCAGGATCTGTTTATTGCTATTACATTACTGAGGATCTCACAGAGTTTTTGTTTAGATGGGTTTATCCATCAATATGTGCAATATTAGAAATAAAACCTGAGAATTTTAGAATATTAATATTGTAATAGTTGATAAAATTTCATTTTATTAAAATTAAAGGGTCTGTTAGTTCATGTAAAAATAAATCCATTGCATGTTTAAACAACAATTTTATGAGAAATAACTATATTTTCCAAAACAAAAAGGTTTTGGTTAAGGGTGGCAATGTTTTACATTTTTTTTAATCTCTTTAATGTCCGGTTTAATTAATATATTCAGATCGCTGAATATATGCTTTTGCATTTAAACTGTTGTGACAGACCGTTTTATTGAAGAATATGAAGAAAAAAGCTATGCATTTTTAAAAAGGGAAGATTATTTTAATGGCCTTTCAAACAACAACGTGGATATTGTTTGATTCTAATACAAAATTTAAAGAGTGGGGCACCTGGCTGGCTCAGTTAGCAGAGCATGTGATTTTTTTTTTTTTTAAGATTTTATTTATTTGACAGAAAGAGAGAGAGAGCGCGCGTGCACAAATGCTAGCGCGCACACCTGCGCACAGGTAGGAGCAGCAGGCAGAGGGACAGAGAGAAGCAGGCCCCCCATGGAGCAGGAAGCCTGATGCAGGACTTGATCCTAGGGCCATGAACTAGGCCAAAAGGAGAGACACTTAACTGAGCCAAAAAGGTGCCCAGAGCATGCGATTCTTAATCTCAGTATCATGAGTTTGAGCCCATGCTGAGCATAGAGACTACTCAAAATTTTCAAAATGTGTGTGTATATAAATATATGTATATGTGTATGTAATGTTTATATATATATATATGTGTGTGTGTGTATACATAAAGTGTGTGTGTGTGTATATAAAGTATATATTTTTTTCTTTTCTTTTTCAGAGTTTGTGTATATATGAGCAGAAGGGTGGGGTGGAGCAGAGGGGAAAAATCTTTTTTTTTTTTTAAGATTTTATTTATTTGTTTGACAAAGCAAGAGAGCAGAAGCAGGCAGAGCAGCAAAAGGGAGAGGGAGAAGGAAGCAGGGAGCCCATGCGGGCCTTGATCCCAGGACCCTGTTTATCCAACTGAGCCACTCAGGTGCCCCAGGGAAAAAGAATCTTAAGCAGCTCTACACATAGTTCAGAGCCAGACAAGGGGCTCAATCTCACAACCCTGAGATCATGACCTGAGCCAAAATCAAGAGTTGGATCCTTAACTGACTAAACATCCCCTACCACCCTCCCCTAAAGTGTATTTATTTCTTAAATGTCAGGAGAAATTACTAACTTTAACTACTCCCTTACATTAAAATCTACTGGTCTGCTTTATGTTATACACTTTGAATCTCTTTCCTTTGCATGATTTTGTAACACAATGCACTGCACTGGTCAACTAGTCATATGGAAAATACTGGTTCACTGTGTAGAGCTTCCAAATGTTGACATTTCATTGCACATTATCAAAAAAAAAAAAAAAAAATCTGAGGGTGCCTGGGTGGCTCAGTCGGTCAAGCACTGCCTTTGGTTCAGGTCATGATCACAGGGTCCTGGGGAGCCAGGGAGGGGTGTCACTGCTCAGCAGATAGCCTGCTTCTCCCTCTCCTGCTCCCCTTGCTTGTGCTCTCTTTCTCTCTGTCAAATAAATAAATAAAATCTTTTTAAAAAACTGATACTTTCCTACACTACCAATCTCATCAGAAAAGCCTTTAAATACTGAGTAGCAATCAAACTTATAGTTGCACATATAAGTTTTTTTCAAAATTCTAATTTTTATTTAAAAGTTCAATTTTTTTATCACTGGCAACATATATCAGTTTTTTTCCTTGAATTGACAGGCTCAATTCAGTCATTTTTGAGAAAATGGCTGCCAAACACACATGTCTGAAAACCATAGCTCGTCAATCACTGTTTTGAGTAAAAGTTATTTTCCATGAAAATAAAGAAGCTAATTCAGCTTGGAATTCAAACAACTGTACAAGTACTTTTTTATACTTCAGTCTGCAGCAAAAGCATTTTATGCACATTTCCCATTCCATCACACAGAATTATTAAAAATCAAGATTCTATAAAATGTCCTAATGCTTCATCAAAAACAAATGAAACTAGCGCATTTTTTTGTTGTTTTGTTTGTTTTTACTCTAAGTGTATGGTGGTGAAGATACAATGACTTTTACTATGGTTTGGAGATACTATCTTAATCCCTGGTAAGGTGCCAGCAGTTTTACACATCACTGCTTTTGCATCACTAACATAAACATCAAAACAGTGAATAAGGCAAATAATGAATAAGTATTATTATGGAAACAGTTTTAACTTTGCCCATGTCTCAAGGCATATAAGAGTAATCCCCTCAAGATTATAAGGACCAACTTTGAGAATCACTACTTTAAAGTATTCTCATTTAGTGTCTGCTAAGAATATAGATAAGGAAATAAAAACCAGTTAGATTCTTCTAAAATTTTTGATGGATAGCATACCTCATAAAGACAGGTCTTACAACATTAGTTCACAAATTTTCACATTATAAATTTTAAGTAGCTGGCAAGATTGGAATGCAAAGGACTTTGTCAGGTGTGCTATATATATATTACTAGATGTCAGAAAAGCCTAGAAAAATGCCAACAATTTACCTTCCTTCCTCTTCTTTCTGCTTACTGAATACAGGTAGTCATAAAGACAACTGGAAAACAACAGAAATAATAGTTTTGGGGGTCTTACCATGTGCCAGGCACTATATGAAGCACTTTACAATGTATTAACTCATTGAATCCTCACAATAACACTATGCAGTAGGTGTAAATATTACTCTCAACTTACAGATGTTAAGTAACTTATTCATAGACATTCAAATAGTAAAAGGTGAAGCTCAAAAATGAATTCAGGTACTCTCTTAAATTGTGTGCACTTAACCAACCACAGACCACTTAACCAACCACTAAAGTATTTCAGTTTTAACACATCTTTTTTTAAGATTTTATTTATTTATTTGACAGAGAGAGAAAGAGATCACAAGTAGGCAGAGCAGCAGGCCCAGAAAGAGAGAGGGGAAAGTAGGCTCCCTGCTGAGCAGAGAGCCTGATGTGGGGCTCCATCACAGGACCCTGAGATCATACCTCAGCTGAAGGCAAAAGCTTAACCCACTGAGCCACCCAGGCGCCCCAATTTTAATACATCTTTAATGGATGCTTGCTGATGACTATATTATCATTCGAAAACTCAAGCCTGTTTATGTAAATAGGTCATCAGAGAAAGTAGGACCCAAAAAAATCCCAAATAGATAAGCCACAGAACTAGCAAATTGCCATATAGTATATATACACTCCTGGGGCAAGAATTTTCAAGGGCTCCAATAGACAACTCCCCAGAGTGGCTCACCATGTTCTGTGATAAAACACATAACTATTCTGAGAAGGTGTTCTTCACACTACACTCAGAGGTATCCCTTACCACTTATCCCATTTAAGGTTGCCATCTCAGACTTTTCACAACAAGCTGAAGGTTCAGAAATAGAATTTTTCCATGCTGATTCTTCCATCATTTCCCACAAATAAGAGTACTAAAGTGATGTACATACAAAAAGTTAGCATAAAAGACAATACAATCATAGAATTTTACAGGATAGGAACTCAAACTGTTCATACTGCAGAGAACCTGAAGAGGCTGTAAAGTGCTTTAGCCAAGGTCACAGACCAATTAACAGCAGAACATGATGCAAGTTATTCTCAATCCAGTTCCTTATGCATAAAACCATGCTGTCTTGATATGCCCTACTATGAAGTTCTCATTCCTTTCAAAAGTTCATCTGAGAGTTTGTTCGGATGCATCAATACAAATTTGTATTTTTATTACAAGATCTATACACACACTATACATTACAGATCTATACATACCCACTACTGACAGCTATTTGAACTCAACCTAAAACAGAATTTTTTAAAAGTCACAAAGCATTTTTAAAAGCTTACTGTTGAGATTCAACAAGTATTAACTGATTTATCTATTTTGATTTTCCAAATACTTCAGCAGTAAATAGATCAGCCTTTCTTATCCAAATAGCTAAATCCAGGGATGCCTGGGTGACTCAGCTGGTTAAGCGACTACCTTCTGCTCAGGTCATGATCCTGGAGTCCTGGGGTCGAGTCCTGCATCAGGCTCAGCAGGGAGTCTGCTTCTCCCTGACCCTCCCCTTCTCGTGCTCTCTCTCTCTCATTCTCTCTCTCAAAGAAATAAAATCTTAAAAAAAAAAAATCTAAATCCATGTTTCTCAAAGTATAGTTGGTACCAGAATCAGAGTCACAGGAGGTACGTGTTAAAAAGTGAGATTCCTAGGGATGCCTAGGTGGCTCAGTCTGTTAAGCATGTGACTCTTTTTTTCTTTTTTTTTTTTTTAATATTTTATTTATTTATTTGACAGGTAGAGATCACAAGAAAGCAGAGAGGCAGGCAGAGAGACAAAGAGAGGGAAGCAGGCTCCCCACTAAGCAGAGAGCCTGATGTAGGGCTCAATCCCAGGACCCTGAGATCATGACCTGAGCGGAAGGCAGCGGCTTAACCCACTGAGCCACCCAGGCGCCCCGAGCATCTGACTCTTGATTTCAGCTCAGGTCATGATCTCAAGGTCCTGAGATCAAGCCCTGCACTGCGCATCAGATCTGCATGCAGTCTGCTTGAAATTCTCTCTCTTCCTCTCCCTCTGCTCCTCCCCTTGCTCTCATGAGCACACTCTAAAATAAATGAATAAGTAAAATCTTAAAAAAAAAAAAAAAAAATGAGATTCCTAGTATCATGCCCAAATCAACTGAGTTTCTGAAACTCCCAAAATGGCATTTTGAAAAGTTCTCCAGGTGATTCTTATTCATTCAAAAGATAATGAATATTTGCTCTACAATATTCTAGTAGGAAACAGATAAACGAGTAAATAAAAACAAAACATTTTAAATTTTAGCTGTGCTATAAAGAAAAAAAAATAGTAAGTAACAGAGTGACCTGGGGGACTACTTTAAAAATAGCCAGGCACCGGATTTTCAGGGTGATGAAAATACTCTGTATGATATTATAATGATAGATACATGTCATTATACATTTTCCAAACCCACAAAATGTACAAACGCTAAGAATGAGCACTAATGTAAACTATGGACTTTGGATGATTATGATAGGTCAATGCAGGTCCATCAACTGTGACAAATGTACTATTCTGGTGGGAGATATTCATATTGGGGGAGGTTGTGCATGTATGCAGATAAATGGGAAATCCCTATATCTTCCTCTAATTTTGCTAAGCCTAAAACTACTCTAAAAATAAAGCCTTAAATTTTTAAAAAAAGCCTTTCTAAGGTCTAAAGCAGAGGCCTTTCTAAGGAGGCAACACCTGAAGGTCTGTCAGAGGCCTTTCTAAGGAGGCAACATCTGAAGTGAGGAACCCTTCACTAAAGAAAAGTGGTACTTAGGGCGCCTGGGTGGCTCAGTGGGTTAAGGTGCTGCCTTCGGCTCAGGTCATGATCTCAGAGTCCTGGGATCGAGTCCCGCATCGGGCTCTCTGCTCAGCAGAGAGCCTGCTTCCCTCTCTCTCTCTGCCTGCTTCTCCATCTACTTGTGATTTCTCTGTCAAATAAATAAATAAATAATTTTTTTAAAAAAAAAAAGAAAGAAAAGTGGTACTTAAACTTAGTGTGCATCAAAATCACCTGGAGGACTTGTTAAAACAGACAGCTGGTCAGAAGGTCTGGAGTGGGGCCCAAGAACTTGCATTCCTAACAAGATCGCAGATGATGGTGATGCTGCTGGTCCAGAAACCACACCTGGAAGAACCACTGATCTAGAAGGAACAGCTAAAAAGTGTGAATAACTTTGGTGTGTTAGAGGAACAGAAAAAAGGCCAGTTAATAGGAAGGATAATGCACTTGTCGTCGTTTCAAAACCACTTAACATGTTGACTTAAGTTACCAGTTATGACTCCCTAGACCAGAGAAGGAACCAGTGTTCCATAATACCATATATTTGCAAAGCATTTCCCAGTTTATAAAAGTACTTTCCCAAGGGCGCCTGGGTGGCTCAGTGGGTTAAAGCCTCTGCCTTCGGCTCAGGTCATGATCCCAGGGCCCTGGGATCCAGCCCCACATCAGGCTCCCTGCTCAGCAGGGAACCTGCTTCCTCTCTCTCTGTCTGCCTCTCCACCTACTTGTGATCTCTGTCTGTTAAATAAATAAAATTAAAAAAAAAAAAAGTACTTTCCCATTTATTATTTCATTTGACTTAATGAGATATAGGGAGTATAGTAAAGAACTATTAGCTACATTATAGAGATAAACTAAGACACAGAAACATTATAAACTTCCTTTACAGAAAACAACTGTAGAACTATGTCCCTTGACCCCAAACACAGTGCTCTTCTAGAACAGCAGGCTTACTTTTTTTAAAGAGCAAAGCAAAGGATATACACACAGGAGTTAAGACAAACAAATTATTTTCTAGATTCCCTATTTAAACTATGGTGACTTCCAGACTTAATTTGTTTTAGGTACTGACTGGAAAGCAACATTACCTTAAAATGACAATATTTAGTCCCATCTACTTACTGCTCCTAGTGCAAAAACAAAGAATGGAGAATGAAGAGCGAATTGACAGACTATTACTCTCTCTCTCTCCTGCATAAATACCAAGGAGCCAATTTCATAACCTCAAGTCCCTCAGACACATCAGTCAAACACAATTTTCATCTTGTGTCCTCTCTAAATCTCTCACCTAATCCAGGGTCCCACAAGAACACTGAATCTCACACGTCCTACTATACTCATGAGGCCATAAGCAGTTAGTCATACACCCATTATGTACCCTCTAGACACCCATTATCACTTAGTATGTTCAACATCAATCAAATCCTTATTCTTAACCTAACACTCTTACCTGTATGTCTCAATAATACTTCAAACCCAAAACATCCATAACTGAAATCATTATATCCTCCTTCCACCACACACACACACACACACACACACACACACACACACACCTGCTTCTGTTCCTGAATTCGTTTATTTACATTAATAGCACTGCCACCCATCAAACAAGAAACTTGGAACTCAGCCTAGACACATCTGTCTGCCCCACACCAATCTTGACACCCCCTATCCACATTCCCATGGCTACCAAGAATTAGTTACTACTACTAATTAATTAGCTGCCTTTTCATTAATAACTACCATGTACTAGTCACTTTACACACTTCATTCCATCAGTAACCCCATGAGGTAGGTAATTTTGTCCTTATTTCACAATTGAAAAAACTAAGGCTAAGAAAAATTAATCTGTCCAAAACACAAGTGGGACATATAAAGCAGACATCCAAACTCAAATGTATCTCACAAAGTCCACACCTTTTCCCCAATCCAAAATACTTCCTTCTTTAAAACCTCTTACCAGTCATTTATTAATTCCAAATGCTCATTTTTTTATATTATTGTCAAGATTCCTCCAGCCCTGGGGCGCCTGGGTGGCTCAGTGTGTTAAGCCGCTGCCTTCGGCTCGGGTCATGATCTCGGGGTCCTGGGATCGAGTCCCGCATCGGGCTCTCTGCTCAGCAGGGAGCCTGCTTCCCTTCCTCTCTCTCTGCCTGCCTCTCTGCCTGCTTGTGATCTCTCTCTGTCAAATAAATAAATAAAATCTTTAAAAAAAAAAAAAAAAGGATTCCTCCAGCCCTGCCTCCCCTGACCCTTCAATATACCCCCAAGTGATCTCTTTGGATCACAAATGTGATTCTTTTATCCTCTTGATAAAAAAAGCCCTTCAGGGGGGCGCCTGGGTGGCTCAGTTGTTAAGCATCTGCCTTTGGCTCAGATCATGACCGGGGTCCTGGGATCGAGCCCCACACAGCCCCACATTCCCACATCGAGCTCACAGCTCCCAGGAAGCCTGCTTCTCCCTCTCCCACTCCCACTCCCCCTGTTTGCGTTCCTGCTCTCACGGTCTCTGTCAAATAAATAAAATTTTTGGAAAAAAAAAAAAGCCCTTCAGGGATTCCTTTTAGCCTACACTGTACAAGATATACTTTACTGGATGAATCCCAAACCCTTTAGCACAGGTCAGCCACCCCTTACCTGCAGTGGCAAATTTCAAGAGTTTCAAAATTTTAAAGTTTTTCATAAATTTACAACAAAACCCACCCTGAATTGTGGGAAGTTATTTATGTCTACCCCATTAGTGGGATATTTGTACGTTTCACTATTGGAACATTAATGTGTTTGATAATGACTAGTTAACCTTTAGCTCCAAGGATGTGTAAAGTACCCTGTGCCCTGAAAACTCCCCAATCCAGTGAGCAACTCACCCTTCAAGCAACCTTCTCAAGGGTTTCCTTTTCAATGAAATTCCCCTGACCTTCTCTTGATTTGTCACAACCACTGTACCATGTACCCACCGCCACTGCCGCACGCTGGGTTTGTTTCACCTATATGATTATGAATGAGTTCTTCACTCAGTATTTTACTCAATCCTAGCACACTGTCTGGAACACTAGGGACTCATTAATGTACAATGAAACACAGCTTCTCTGAATTCCAATTCCCTTCAAAGTTCATTTCTCCTTCACCCCTGAACCTTGGGATACTTCCCTAAGCAAGAAGGCCCTTCAAACCTATTTTCGCGTCCGGAGTTACTCCGTCCCAATGTCACCCTAAAATTACTTTCCACCAGACAGCTGCTCTCAGCCCCAAACTCTCCAATACCCTTTACCCTCCTCTGTTTGGTTCCTAGTCCTTCTCTCCCCTAGCCTCGAACAGGTCAAGTCCTTCCCTCCAAAGCAATTCGTCCTCACAGCCCTTACCGCTTACCGATTCCCTCAACACCTCTCGCGCTGCAGGCCTTTTCTCCCACACTACCTCAGATCGGTTTCCCAGACCCTCTCTCCTCCCTCGGTACGAGTCCACCAGCTCCCGAACCTGCGCTCGGCCGTAGTCCACGCCTTCCCGACCAGTACCCGCACACCCCAAACCTCCCTTGCAGCCGGTGTCCCCTCCCCCAGCCTCTCGCCGCCGGCACCCCTCCCTTCACCCTCCCCTTATCTCTGGCGGTCCACCTTCTCTGGAAACTGTCCCGAGGCCGTGTCTTTCATCTCTTAGACCCCTCGGAATCGCGCTGTTCCAAGCAGCACTGGGCCCGAGCACCTCCGTTCCCCAGATCGTCCTCGGCCCCGAAAATCTCCTTCGGCCCAGACCTCGGGCAGGGCCTCCCGCTCACCTTGCTGGATGTCGCCGTTGCTGCCCCCCGGGATGGACACGCTGAGCTGGCGCTCCGGCTCCGGCAGGCAGCGCAGGCAGAAGGAGTGAAGGCAGGGCAGCAGCTTGGGCTCCGCCTCACGCCGGCTCTGCAAGCTCTGCTGACACACGGCGCAGGTGTCCAGGAGCGAGGCTGGCGGTCCAGGAGGCGGCCCCGCCGACGGACCCGGAGCGGGAGCCGAGGCTGGAGCTGGGGCCGGCGTCGATACCGCGCCCCCGGGAACTCCAGGGCCCACTGAGGCCGCAGGGGCTGAGGCAGCCGGGGCCGAGCCGGAGGAGGCCGCGGACACCCCCCCGTCGTCGGGCCCGACCGCGCCGCTCTCCGCGCCCGCCCTGCCGCTTTCCTCCTCCTCCTCCTCTACCAGCACCGCGGCGAGAGGCGGCTCCGCCTCCTGCGCCGCGGGCCCGGCGGCCCCGGCAGTTACCGGCGCGCTACCGCTGCCCCCGCCGCCGCTCTCAGCCTCGCCGCCGCCTTTGTTTTCCGCCATGTTTTCCTCTTTGAACCCGCCGGACCGCCCCGCGCCGCCCGCCGCCCGCGCCGCCGCCGCCGCCGCCGCCGCCCCCAGCCCCAGCCGCAGCCGCAGCGAGAGCGGCAGCCGAGAGCGAGCAGGCGAGCGAACGAACGAGAGCGCGCGCGCACGCGGCGCCCCCGCCCTCGCGTCGCGCGGCTGAGAGAGGGCGGGCACGGTGCGCGCACGTACGCACGGCGTCCTCCTGAGGGAGGCGGGAACTTGGGGCGCCGGCCGGGATCGTCCCCTCCTCCGCTCCCGACCTCTGGCTAGGTGTAGTGGGGTCCAACGCCGCCTCTGCTCGGCTCGCTGGGAGCATTTAGAGCAGTGGCCGTTGACGCTGAGCCGCCTTTGGGCGGCATTTGTTAACGAGCTCCGACACAGCGGGAAAGCGTAGGATGGGAGGCCAGATCGGTCCCTTTCGAGCCAGCGTCTCCCGAGCGGCGCCGTCCCCAGAGGCTGGCGCGAACCTCGCTTGCTGCAGGGTCGGACGCTGTAACCTGGCTCTGAGGTGCGGGCCTCCTGGGGCTTGCTGCCGTAACCGGCTGCGTTCCTTTGGGTGGTTGTGCCCCAAGGGAGCCGTGAGACTGGGCCTTTTTCCCCCCACCCTCATTGGAGGCCTGCCAGAGATAGGCTGAAAAGCTCCCCTGAGGAAGAAACTCTTTAACAGCTATTTTTAGCTTCTTCAGGTGATTGATTCTCAGACGTTGCTACGTATCAGAAAACCCAACTGAGGAGCTTTTTCAAAGCAGCGATGCCAGAGCCACACCCCAGACCTGCATCAGGAAGTGGAGGGGGTGGTGGGGCTGGCAGGACAGATGGATGTTGAAAAGTCGCTTCCGCGGATCAGTTGGGCGTCAGTTTGAGGAGCCACGGGATCTACCCACTGTTACGTCCTGAGAGTCCCGCTTAGTGTCCTGGCGAGAGTTGGGTTCCAAATGCCCTAGTAATATGGGTGATAGCAGCTTTCAGAAAGGTTTGTCTTTATTTGAAAACAAGTATTCGGGATGTTTATGTTGCGCAGCGGCTGTTTTAACGTTAGGATCATGAAGTGCTTTCGTCTTCTGACAGTGTTGCCAAGGAACTGTTATTCTTTGAGCTTGCACAAGTCCTTAAAATAAGCCACCTCGAAATATTTTTCATTTATTCGGTCAAAAATAATGGTCCTCTGACTATGTATTAGGGAGCGTTTTGGAAATTAACAGCAGAAAGCAAAGGAGATCTCTGCCTTCTAGGAGTTGGCAATATAACAGAGATTGACAATAAGTTGATTGACAGTAAATATATGCTAGGGAGTGATAAGTGCTATAAAGACAAAATAAGAGTAAAAGAAATCAGAGATGACTGAGGAAGGCCTCTGTTGATACATGAACAATAATTGTGGTCCTTGAAGTAGAGTGTTCCAGGGAGAGGAACAAACTAAGTATAAATGAGCTGAGGCAGACGGGGATTCTTGACTTGTTAGAGGAACAGCAATGAGTCGGGGGGCTTGAATGGTTTGAATATGGGACAGAGTAGTAGAACATGAGCATAAGGAAATTAAGGGGGCCAGGTCATACACAGAAATAGTCCTCAATTTTTTAAACTTCCATGCCTTTGAAAAGAACCTTGAAAAACTATTTTCTCAAACACTGTAAGTAGTTGACAGTAAAATTCTTCACCATGCACCTGAGTAGTTGCAAAGAGTGCAATTACCACATTTTGCAATAATGACATTTTAAAATTGTTATTTCAAATTATCCAATTTAAAAGTGAACATTTAAGTTAAACATTATTGGGGTGCCTGGGTGGCTCAGAGGGTTAAAGCTCTGCCTTTGGCTCAGGTCATGGTCTTGGGGTCCTGGGATCAAGCCCCGCATCAGGCACTCTGTTCAGCAGGGAGTCTGCTTCCTGCTTTCTCTCTCTCTGCTTGTCTCTCTGCCTATTTGTGATCTCTGTCAAATGGATAAATAAAATATTTTCTTTAAAAAAATAAATAAAGTTAAACATTATTTAACAAACACCACCATGCAGTTGAAATACATCCATCAGAAAATGTTTTATTTTGGGGGCACCTGGGTGGCTCAGTTAGTTAAGCCTCCCAACACTTGATTTCAGCTCAGGTCATATCTCCTCAGGATTGTGAAATCCAGCTCTGGGCTGGCTCCGTGCTCAGCCAGGGATTGGTTTGAGATTTTCTCTCTCCCTATCCTTCTGTGCCCGGCCCCTCCCACTCTTGTGTTCTCTTTTCTCTCTCTAAAATAAATAAATCTTTTTTTTTTAATGTTGTATTTTGTTAAATAAACATGGGAAATAAGTTGTTATTGGGATTGTCTTAATGAGATGGCTGGTAGTTTTATCAATTAGTTCATGTAGACCTGAATGTGTTATAACATCTACTTCCATTTTTAATTTTTATAGGTGTAATAAGCACTGTATGAAAAAATTATATATGTGTGTGTACATTTATTTTTATATGTAACAAATTCCCTCGAAACTATCCTTAGCTTGTACCCCTTGGAAAAAATCCCTCTGCTGGATTATCCAAGGAGTACTCCTAACCTAATTTCATGACGCTGAGTGAGATGGGAAGGTTTGGATGAGTTTTGAGCAAAGACTCCAAGCAGTGAAGAGTCACTGGGGCTGCTTCCTAGAGAAATCATGTGTAGGGGTTCAGAGTGGAAGAAAGACCAGTTAGGCTGCTAATAGAATAATAGTTGAGGAATACTGGTTTAGACCTACAGGGTATCTGTGCAGATGGCGAAAAATATGGAGTATATATAATAAAGAGCAAATAAAGACTTTAATCCAAATTCACTTCAAAAAATTGAGTTAATGGGGCTGAATCTCTCGACCAAGTTTTGCTTTGTTGAATTTTTCTTAACCTTTTGAAGCCTGCTACTACTTGCCTTTATTAAAATCCAGTATAAAAGTGTTTTCAGGGACGCCTGGGTGGCTCAGTTGGTTGAGCAGCTGCCTTCGGCTCAGGTCATGATCCCAGCATCCTGGGATCGAGTCCCACATCGGGCTCCTTGCTCCACAGGGAGCCTGCTTCTCCCTCTGACTCTGCCTTCCACTCTGTCTGCCTGTGCTCGCTCTCGCTCCCTCTCTCTCTGACAAATAAATAAAATCTTTAAAAAAAAAAAAAAGTGTTTTCAAAAACTATATAATTTTATAGAGAAGAAATTGCCCTTCATGAGATTTACTGTGTGCTCTGAAAAGGTAGTACCAGGAAGTAACCTGTCATGGAATATTTGGGGACATACAAACACATACCTAAGTACTTCTTGGGATGCTTAGCTGGCTCAGTCAGTAGAGCGTGTGACTCTTGATCTTGGGGTTGTGAGTTTAAGCTGCACATTGGATATAGAACTTACTCTAAAAATAAATAAACCAGCAGACAGACACCCAAGTATGTCCTTGATTTGCAATGGTAGCTCAGAAATCTTAGGGGAGAAACTAAAACCATTCATAAGGCTGAGACACCATATGCACAAATCTGTCTGATGGAGAATGCATAACACTGAGGCTGAATGTATGTCCTGGAGGCAAAATGCCTGATTTAGGGGTGCCTGGGTGGCTCAGTGGGTTAAAGCCTCTGCCTTCAGCTCAGGTCATGGTCTCAGGGTCCTGGGATCAGGCCCCACATTGGGCTCTCTGCTCCGTAAGGAGCCTGCTTCCCCTTCTCTCTCTGCCTGCCTCTCTACCTACTTGTGATCTCTCTCTGTCAAAATAAATAAATAAAATTTTTTTAAAAATGCCTGATTTGAAGTTTGATTCCACCACCTACTAGCTGTGACTTGGGGTAACTTAGTTAACTTGCCTCAGTTTCCTCATTTGTAAAAAGGTGTTTCATCCTAAGATGACCCACCTTAAGGTTGACAAATATTTGTAAAGTGCTTACAGTACCTGGCACATGGTAAATCTGAAATGAATATAAAGGAGGCAGACCCAAAGGTTCCTGAAGGGGACTGAACTGGAGGGAGAAACAAAGGTACCTTAGGAAAATCTCAAAAAGAGAAATTCTGCTAAGGGCTAAACTGAGCAGTGGGTATAAGTAGAGGCTGTCCCCAGCCATTCCCCTGGCTAAGGCTGCCTTTTACCTTTGACCCTCTTGTACAAGAATTAGGAGAAAAATAGTTCTGAAATGAAGGAGAGCTGTAGGTGCCTAGCAGCTCTGCTATGGAGAAAACCCCCTGAGACTGTTGGTAACCGGAAGTGGAAGGAACTTTCCAGTTGTCCGGAAAAGAGAAAAAGCACTAGAAGTAAATGACATTAAATGAATTAGTGATGGTGAGAGCATAATCCATTGGTTGGGCACAGGAGGTCTGTGACAATAAGGCAGCAGGCCCATAGTAGCATGAAGACTTGTAAGGGCCGGTTCTGCAGCTCTTGGGCCCAGCAAGCATGGTCAATAGCAGGAGCAGAAGAGCGCCTGGGGGCCAGCAGAGGAATGCTGAACTGCCATTGAGATTTGGAGCATTTCTTGAATGTCATACTTAACACTCATGAGTGGGTGAGGCCATCAGGTCTTAAAGGTGAAATTTTGTGATTTAAAGTTCACTTCTCGAGGCGCCTGGGTCGCTCAGTCTTAAGCGTCTGCCTTCAGGTCATGATCTGGCTTCTTGCCCAGCAGGGAGCCTGCTTCTCCCTCTCCCACTCCCTCTGCTTGTGCTCTCTCTCTCTTGCTGTATCTGTCTCTGTCAAATAAATAAATGAAATCTTTAAAAATAAATAAGTTCACTTCTCAACAGTGTTGATTCATAAGTGCATGCACCTGGGACTCAAGTTATCCTTGGACTTAGTGGGATGTCCAGCTTCAGAGAAGGGACCTTCCTAATACAAATTGTTGAAAGAGGAAATAAAAAGGGGTGATGTTGAGAAGAGCAAATTTTTGTCTAGAAGTGAGTGCAGCACCACACTGAGGGAAAGGAAAACAAGCACAAGAAATCTCCATGGTCTGTTTGGGTAGAAGACCCATCAGGCCCCCAGATACCCTGACAACCAAGAAGAACAAAGGCCTCACCTGGGGAGAGAGATATTTAGAATATCCCAAGAAGGATATCCCTGGAACAAAAATAATCTGCTAGCATTAAGAGGCAAAAAAGGCAGACTTGACAATGTATCTCAAAAAAGGTATGGAGTAATAGTTGGCCACTGCCTTATTTCTTACAAAACAGAAATGGCCTGACTTCTTTTAAGTGTAACATACTTTAAGTGATCTCATGCAGGGACACCTGGCTGGCTCAGTCAAGACAGCATGCAACTTTTGATTTTGGGTGTTGAGTCCATGGTCAAAGGAGCAAGACTGATACAAAGCGAAGGTCAAGCAAAGCTTTAATTCACACCAAGCATTGAGAATCAAATGACCAGCCAGGGCTGTCTCTTGCAAAGAGGCAACGTCTCTCTGCCTTACAGACTAGCTTTTAAGGGCAAAGGCTGTGTGGTTGGGCCTGGCCACGCACAGGTGGCCAATGAGATTGTAACACAGAGAAAGCTGCACAGTCCTGCTAGGTCACACATAAGTGACCAATTGAATTACAATTTACACTATAGTAGATATTTGAACTAGCCTATCACCTTGGTCAGAATTGGTGCCCAAAGGGCACCCAAAGGGGGGGGGCATACTCCTTGGTAGCTAGGGAGACAGTATGCGCCCCCACCTGGCCTGACCCACCCTTGTATTTGGGCTTTGTTACCTGGTACTGGTTTCCGGGACTTGTTTTTAAGTAAGTTCACTGAAGGAGGGGTCACGGTTAGGATGGAGCTGCTCTGGCTAAATAGGCCCTTACACTGGGGTCCTGAGGTTAAGCCCCATGTTGGGTGTAGACCTTACTTTAAAAAAAAAAAAATTGATCTTATACACAAGAATTCTGATCTTGAATGGCTAACAGAATATTTTTGTTGGACAGTTCTGATTTAACTAGAACTGGCTTATGGTTAAATTAATACAATCAGCTTTTTAAATTTTGGTAGTAACTCTAGTTCAGCAAGTGATAGCACTCCTTTCCCTTCTAAAGATATAACTGGGGCACCTGGGTGGCTCAGTGGGCTAAAGCCTCTGCCTTCGGGCTCAGGTCATGATCCCAGGGTTCTGGGGTTTGAGCCCCACATGGGCTCTCTGCTTAGCGGGGAGCCTGCTCCCCGCTCCCCCCACCCCCGCCTTTTCTGCCTACTTGTGATCTCTTTCTGTCAAATAAATAAATAAAATCTTTAAAAAAAAAAGATATAACTGGACTTGATTAGTAACGTTCAACTCTTCACAAAGATGGTGAATGCCATCTCAAAACCAAAGGAGATTGCTTTTTATATTTAGATTTCTATAACTGGTCATATTAATATATTTAAATACTGAAGAAATGCCTTCACTGTTTCATAGAACTGAGCAAGACTCACCTGTCCTTCAATGTGTGTTCATTGGGCTGTTACAGTGCTGAAGATAAGGTAGCAATGTCCAATTTATCTTTTGGTCTTAATTATGCCAACTGAAATTCCCTGTATCTACAATGCTGCCTTTTACTCAATGAAAGGTATTTTAGTGTGGTTTATGTGTAATGTCAAAGAATATTTAACACTTCTCACATTTTGTAAATTACCTGTAAGATCAGATGTTTTTAAAAATCAGCATGACAGGGGCACCTTGGTGGCTCAGGGGGCTAAGACTCTGCCTTTGCTCATGATTCCAGGGTCTTGAGAATCGAGCCCCGCATCGGGCTCTGTGTTTGGCGGGGAGCCTGCTTCCCCTTTCTCTCTCTGCCTGCCTCTCTGCCTACTTGTGATCTCTCTCTGTCAAATAAATAAATAAATAAAATCTTAAAAAAAAAAAATATCAGGGGAGCCTAGGTAGCTCAGTTAAGGCCTCTGCCTTCAGGTCAGGTCATGGTCCCAGGGTCTTGGGATTGAGCCCCACATCAGGCTCTCTGCTTGGTGGAGAACCTGTTTCTCCCTCTTTCTCTGCCTGCCTCTCTGCCTACTTGTGATCTCTCTCTGTCAAATAAATAAATAAA